>NC_047535.1:21991011-22210710 GCF_012275295.1 Melopsittacus undulatus
TTAGTACTAAAATTTATTTGTGGCATCAAGGGCATGCCGTTATTACGAGCTTACATGCGTACTGACATTTCCCAGCACCATCACTGAGTGCTGGCACTTCGTTTGTGGGCAGATTTCTGACATAGCTGCTTGTGTGAGCCTGTCAGCAGACCTGTTTTTCCAGCACAGGTTCGATCCAGAGGGTCATGTAGGTGTAAAAGTTAGTTTTGTGCAGAAAAGGCAGTGCGACCTTTGCAAATAGTGTGTTCCTGATACTTCCAGCACCATCCCTCTGTGATATTATGTCGGTGTGCAACACTGTTTAAACGTTTTCACATGTGTAACCCGGTCAGATTTGATTTCACAGCACAGTCTTCTTGCTATGAAGTTTTTAGTGTAAATTTATCTTTGGCATCAAGGGCAGTGTCTATATTTTCAAAGCTTACATGATTATGACGGTACCAGCCACATCTCTGTGTTCAGGCAATTCGGTTGTGGAGCAGAGTTCTGACATTGCTGCTTTTCAGCAGCATGTAAGCAGCCCTGTTTTCCAGCACAGGTTCCATCCAGAGCCACATGTAATTGTAAAGTTAGTTGGGACAGAAATGCAGTGCCCCGTTTGCAATGGTGTGTGCTGATGAACCCAGCACATTCTCTGAGTGAAGGCGTTGGGTTGTGGAGCAGAGTTCTGACATGGATGCTTACGTGCATCATGTCAGCAGACCTGTTTTCCAGCACAGGTTCGATCCAGAAGGTCATGTTGGTGTAAAAGTTATTTGTGACAGGAAAGGCAGTGCCAGCCTTGGAATAGTATTTGAACACATGACTCCCAGCAACATTTCTGTTTGGTGGTATGTCTGGTGTGCAACACTGTTTAAAAGTTTTTACATGTACAGACCAGATCAGGATTCGATTTCACAGCCCAGGCTTCTTTTCAATGAACATTTAGTACTAAAATTTATTTTGTGGCATCAAGGGCAGTGCCGTTATTACGAAGCTTACATGCGTACTGACGGTTCCAGCACCATCTCTGAGTGCTGGCATTCGGTTGTGGAGCAGATTTCTGACATTGCTGCTTGTGTTAGCTTGTCAGCAGACCTTTTTTTCCAGCACAGGTTCGATATAGAGGGTCATGTAGGTGTAAAAGTTAGTTGTGACAGAAAGGCAGTGCGACCTTGCAAATAGTGTGTCCTGATGACTTCCAGCACCATCCCTCCGTGCTATTATGTCGGGTGTGCAACACTGTTTAAACGTTTTCACATGTGTAAACCTGGTCAGGATTTGATTTCACAGCACAGGCTTCTTTGCTATGAAGTTTTCCGTAGTAAATTTATCTTTGGCATCAAGCGCAGTGTCTGTATTTCAAAGCTTACATGTGTACTGACGGTTACCAGCCACATCTCTGTGTTCAGGCAATTCGGTTGTGGAGCAGAGTTTCTGACATTGCTGCTTTTCAGCAGCTGTACAGACCTGTTTTCCAGCACAGGTTCGATCCATAGGCTCATGTATGTGTAAAAGTTAGTTGTGTTACAGGAAAGGCAGTGCCGCCTCTGCAAATGGTGTGTGCTGATGACTCCCCCTCACCGCACGATCTCTGAGTGCAGGCAAATCGCTTGTGGACCAGAGTTCTGACATTACAGCTTGAGTGCAGCATGTCAGCAAACCTGTTTTCCAGCACAGGTTCGATCCAGAAGGTCATGTTGGTGTAAAAATTATTTGTGACGGAAAGGCAGTGCCGCCTTTGGAAAATAGTTTGAGCACATGACTCCCAGCAACATTTCTGTTTGGTGGTATGTCTGGTGTGCAACACTGTTTAAACGTTTTCACTGTGTAAACCCGGTCAGGATTTGATTTCACAGCACAGGGTTCTTTGCTATGAACTTTTAGTAGTAAAATTTATCTTTGGCATCAAGGGCAGTGTCTATATTTCAAGCTTACATGAGTACTGACGGTTACCAGCCACATCTCTGTGTTCAGGCAATTCGGTTGTGGAAGAGTTCTGACATTGCTGCTTTTCAGCAGCATGTAAGCAGCCCTGTTTTCCAGCACAGGTTCAATCCAGAGCCACATGTAATTGTAAAAGTTAGTTGTGACAGGAAATGCAGTGCCACCGTTGCAAATGGTGTGTGCTGATGACCCCCAGCACATTCTCTCAGTGAAGGCAATTGGGTTGTGGAGCAGAGTTCTGACATGGATGCTTACGTGCATCCTGTCAGCAGACCTGTTTTCCAGCACAGGTTCGATCCAGAAGGTCATGTTGGTGTAAAAGTTAGTTGTGACAGGAAAGGCAGTGCGACCAGTGGAAATAGTTTGAGCACATGACTCCCAGCAACATTTCTGTTTGGTGGTATGTCTGGTGTGCAACACTGTTTAAAAGTTTTTACATGTACAGACCAGATCAGGATTCGATTTCACAGCCCAGGCTTCTTTTCAATGAACATTTAGTACTAAAATTTATTTGTGGCATCAAGGGCAGTGCCGTTATTACGAAGCTTACATGCGTACTGACGGTTCCCAGCACCATCACTGAGTGCTGGCAATTCGGTTGTGGAGCAGATTTCTGACATAGCTGCTTGTGTGAGCCTGTCAGCAGACATTTTTTCCAGCACAGGTTCGATCATAGGGTCATGTAGGTGTAGAAGTTAGTTGTGACAGAAAGGCAGTGCGACCTTTGCAAATAGTGTGTCCTGATGACTTCCAGGACCATCCCTCTGTGCTATTATGTCGGGTGTGCAACACTGTTTAAACGTTTTCACATGTGTAAACCCGGTCAGGATTTGATTTCACAGCACAGGCTTCTTTGCTATGAAGTTTTTCGTAGTAAAATTATCTTTGGCATCAAGCGCAGTGTCTGTATTTCAAAGCTTACATGAGTACTGACGGTTACCAGCCACATCTCTGTGTTCAGGCAATTCGGTTGTGGAGCAGAGTTCTGACATTGCTGCTTTTCAGCAGCATGTAAGCACCTGTTTTCCAGCACAGGTTCGATCCATAGGCTCATGTATGTGTAAAAGTTAGTTGTGACAGGAAAGGCAGTGCCGCCTCTGCAAATGGTGTGTGCTGATGACTCCCCCGCACGATCTCTGAGTGCAGGCAAATCGCTTGTGGACCAGAGTTCTGACATTACAGCTTGAGTGCAGCATGTCATGCAACCTGTTTTCCAGCACAGGTTCGATCCAGAAGGTCATGTTTGGTGTAAAAATTAGTTTGTGACAGGAAAGGCAGTGCGACCTTTGGAATAGTTTGAGCACATGACTCCCAGCAACATTTCTGTTTGGTGGTATGTCTGGTGTGCAACACTGTTTAAACGTTTTACTGTGTAAACCCGGTCAGGATTTGATTTCACAGCACAGGTTCTTTGCTATGAAGTTTTAGTAGTAAAATTTATTTTGGCATCAAGGGCAGTGTCTATTATTTCAAAGCTTACATGAGTACTGACGGTTTCCAGCACATCTCGTGTGTTCAGGCAATTCGGTTGTGGGCAGAGTTCTGACATTGCTGCTTTTGCAGCATGTAAGCAGACCTGTTTTCCAGCACAGGTTCGATCCAGAGGTCATGTAGGTGTAAAAGTTAGTTGTGACAGGAATGCAGTGCGACCGTTTGCAATAGTGGGTGTCCTGATGACTTCCAGCACCATTCTCTGTGCTATTATGTCGGGTGTGCACACTGTTTAAACGTTTTCACATGTGTAAACCCAGTCAGGATTTGATTTCACAGCACGGCTTCTTTGCTTGAGTTTTAGAGTAAAATTTTTATCTTTGGCATCAAGCGCAGTGTCTGTATTTCAAAGCTTACATGGGGTTGTACTGACGGTTACCACGCCACATCTCTGTGTTCAGGCAATTCGTTTGTGGAGCAGATTTCTGACATTGCTGCTTTTGTGCAGCATGTAAGCAGCCCTGTTTTTCCAGCACAGGTTCGATCCATAGCTCATGTAGGTGTAAAGTTAGTTGTGACAGGAAGGCAGTGCCACCTTGCAAATGGTGTGTGCTGATGACCCCCCAGCACATTCTCTAGTGCAGGCAATTCGGTGTGGAGCAAGTTTGACATGGATGCTTACGTGCAAACCTGTCAGCAGATTGTTTTCACAGCACAGGTTCGATCCAGAAGGTCATGTTGGTGTAAAATTTAGTTTGTGACAGGAAAGGCAGTGCACCATTGGAAATAGTTTTGAGCCATGACTCCCAGCACATTTCTGTTTTCTGGTATGGTCTGTGGAGCAACACTGTTTAAAAGTTTTTACATGTCAGACCAGTCAGGATTTCGATTTCACAGCCAGGCTTCTTTTCATGAACATTTAGTACTAAAATTTATTTTTGGCATCAAGGGCAGTGCCGTTATGCAAAGCTTACATGCGTACTGACGGTTCCCAGCACCATCTCTGAGTGCTGGCAATTCGGTTGTGGAGCAGAGTTTCTGACATTGCTGCTTGTGTGCAGCATGTCAGCAGACCTTTTTTCCAGCACAGGTTCGATCCAAAGGTCATGTAGGTGTAAAAGTTATTGTGACAGAAAGGCAGTGCGACCTTTGCAAATAGTTTCCTGATGACTTCCAGCACCATTCCCTTGTGCTATTATGTCGGGTGTGCAACACTGTTTAAACGTTTTCACATGTGTAAACCCGGTCAGGATTTGATTTCACAGCACAGGCTTCTTTGCTATGAACTTTTAGTAGTAAAATTTATCTTTGGCATCAAGGGCAGTGTCTATATTTCAAAGCTTACATGAGTACTGACGGTTACCAGCCACATCTCTGTGTTCAGGCAATTCGGTTGTGGAGCAGAGTTCTGACATTGCTGCTTTTCAGCAGCATGTAAGCAGCCCTGTTTTTCCAGCACAGGTTCAATCCAGAGCCACATGTAATTGTAAAAGTTAGTTGTGACAGGAAATGCAGTGCCACCGTTTGCAAATGGTGTGTGCTGATGACCCCCAGCACATTCTCTCAGTGAAGGCATTGGGTTGTGGAGCAGAGTTCTGACATGGATGCTTACGTGCATCCTGTCAGCAGACCTGTTTTCCAGCACAGGTTCGATCCAGAAGGTCATGTTGGTGTAAAAGTTAGTTGTGACAGGAAGGCAGTGCCGCCTTTGGAAATAGTTTGAGCACATGACTCCCAGCAACATTTCTGTTTGTGGTATGTCTGGTGTGCAACACTGTTTAAAAGTTTTTACATGTACAGACCAGATCAGGATTCGATTTTCACAGCCCAGGCTTCTTTTCAATGAACATTTAGTACTAAAATTTATTTGTGGCATCAAGGGCAGTGCCGTTATTACGAAGCTTACATGCGTACTGACGGTTCCCAGCACCATCTCTGAGTGCTGGCAATTCGGTTGTGGAGCAGATTTCTGACATTGCTGCTTGTGTGTAGCTTGTCAGCAGACCTGTTTTCCAGCACAGGTTCGATCCAGAGGCTCATGTAGGTGTAAAAGTTAGTTGTGACAGCAAAGGCAGTGCGACCTTTGCAAATAGTGTGTCCTGATGACTTCCAGGACCATCCCTCCGTGCTATTATGTCGGGTGTGCAACACTGTTTAAACGTTTTCACATGTGTAAACCCGGTCAGGATTTGATTTCACAGCACAGGCTTCTTTGCTATGAAGTTTTAGTAGTAAAATTTATCTTTGGCATCAAGCGCAGTGTCTGTATTTCAAAGCTTACATGAGTACTGACGGTTACCAGCCACATCTCTGTGTTCAGGCAATTCGTTGTGGAGCAGAGTTCTGACATTGCTGCTTTTCAGCAGCATGTAAGCAGACCTGTTTTCCAGCACAGGTTCGATCCATAGGCTCATGTATGTGTAAAGTTAGTTGTGACAGGAAAGGCAGTGCCGCCTCTGCAAATGGTGTGTGCTGATGACTCCCCCGCACGATCTCTGAGTGCAGGCAAATCGCTTGTGGACCAGAGTTCTGACATTACAGCTTGAGTGCAGCATGTCAGCAAACCTGTTTTCCAGCACAGGTTCGATCCAGAAGGTCATGTTGGTGTAAAATTATTTGTGACAGGAAAGGCAGTGCCGCCTTTGGAAATAGTTTGAGCACATGACTCCCAGCAACATTTCTGTTTGGTGGTATGTCTGGTGTGCAACACTGTTTAAACGTTTTCACTGTGTAACCCGGTCAGGATTTGATTTCACAGCACAGGGTTCTTTGCTATGAACTTTAGTAGTAAAATTTATCTTTGGCATCAAGGCAGTGTCTATATTTCAAAGCTTACATGAGTACTGACGGTTACCAGCCACATCTCTGTGTTCAGGCAATTCGGTTGTGGAGCAGAGTTCTGACATTGCTGCTTTTCAGCAGCATGTAAGCAGCCCTGTTTTCCAGCACAGGTTCAATCCAGAGCCACATGTAATTGTAAAAGTTAGTTGTGACAGAAATGCAGTGCCACCTTTGCAAATGGTGTGTGCTGATGACCCCCAGCACATTCTCTCAGTGAAGGCAATTGGGTTGTGGAGCAGAGTTCTGACATGGATGCTTACGTGCATCATGTCAGCAGACTTGTTTCCAGCACAGGTTCGATCCAGAAGGTCATGTTGGTGTAAAAGTTAGTTGTGACAGGAAAGGCAGTGCGACCAGTGGAAATAGTTTGAACACATGACTCCCAGCAACATTTCTGTTTGGTGGTATGTCTGGTGTGCAACACTGTTTAAAAGTTTTTACATGTACAGACCAGATCAGGATTCGATTTCACAGCCCAGGCTTCTTTTCAATGAACATTTAGTACTAAAATTTATTTGTGGCATCAGGGCAGTGCCGTTATTACGAGCTTACATGCGTACTGACGGTTCCCAGCACATCTCTGAGTGCTGGCAATTCGGTTGTGGAGCAGATTTCTGACATAGCTGCTTGTGTGAGCCTGTCAGCAGACCTTTTTTTTCCAGCACAGGTTCGATATAGAGGTCATGTAGGTGTAGAAGTTAGTTGTGACAGAAAGGCAGTGCGACCTTTGCAAATAGTGTGTCCTGATGACTTCCAGCACCATCCCTCCGTGCTATTATGTCGGGTGTGCAACACTGTTTAAACGTTTTCACATGTGTAAACCCGGTCAGGATTTGATTTCACAGCACAGGCTTCTTTGCTATGAACTTTTAGTAGTAAAATTTATCTTTGGCATCAAGGGCAGTGTCTATATTTCAAAGCTTACATGAGTACTGACGGTTACCAGCCACATCTCTGTGTTCAGGCAATTCGGTTGTGGAGCAGAGTTCTGACATTGCTGCTTTTCAGCAGCATGTAAGCAGCCCTGTTTTCCAGCACAGGTTCAATCCAGAGCCACATGTAATTGTAAAAGTTAGTTGTGACAGGAAATGCAGTGCCACCTTTGCAAATGGTGTGTGCTGATGACCCCCAGCACATTCTCTCAGTGAAGGCAATTGGGTTGTGGAGCAGAGTTCTGACATGGATGCTTACGTGCATCATGTCAGCAGACCTGTTTTCCAGCACAGCATTCATGGTTCGATCCAGAAGGTCATGTTGGTGTAAAAATTATTTGTGACAGGAAAGGCAGTGCGCCTTTGGAAATAGTTTGAGCACATGACTCCCAGCAACATTTCTGTTTGGTGGTATGTCTGGTGTGCAACACTGTTTAAAAGTTTTTACATGTACAGACCAGATCAGGATTCGATTTCACAGCCCAGGCTTCTTTTCAATGAAATTTAGTACTAAAATTTATTTTGTGCATCAAGGGCAGTGCTGTTATTACGAAGCTTACATGCGTACTGACGGTTCCCAGCACATCTCTGAGTGCTGGCAATTCGGTTGTGGAGCAGATTTCTGACATTGCTGCTTGTGTGAGCTTGTCAGCAGACCTGTTTTCCAGCACAGGTTCGATCCATAGGGTCATGTAGGTGTAGAAGTTAGTTGTGACAGCAAAGGCAGTGCGACCTTTGCAAATAGTGTGTCCTGATGACTTCCAGGACCATCCCTCCGTGCTATTATGTCGGGTGTGCAACACTGTTTAAACGTTTTCACATGTGTAAACCCGGTCAGGATTTGATTTCACAGCACAGGCTTCTTTGCTATGAAGTTTTAGTAGTAAAATTTATCTTTGGCATCAAGCGCAGTGTCTGTATTTCAAAGCTTACATGAGTACTGACGGTTACCAGCCACATCTCTGTGTTCAGGCAATTCGGTTGTGGAGCAGAGTTCTGACATTGCTGCTTTTCAGCAGCATGTAAGCAGACCTGTTTTCCAGCACAGGTTCGATCCATAGGCTCATGTATGTGTAAAAGTTAGTTGTGACAGGAAAGGCAGTGCCGCCTCTGCAAATGGTGTGTGCTGATGACTCCCCCGCACGATCTCTGAGTGCAGGCAAATCGCTTGTGGACCAGAGTTCTGACATTACAGCTTGAGTGCAGCATGTCAGCAAACCTGTTTTCCAGCACAGGTTCGATCCAGAAGGTCATGTTGGTGTAAAAATTATTTGTGACAGGAAAGGCAGTGCCGCCTTTGGAAATAGTTTGAGCACATGACTCCCAGCAACATTTCTGTTTGGTGGTATGTCTGGTGTGCAACACTGTTTAAAAGTTTTTCACTGTGTAAACCCGTCAGGATTTGATTTCACAGCACAGGCTTCTTTGCTATGAACTTTTAGTAGTAAAATTTATCTTTGGCATCAAGGGCATGTCTATATTTCAAAGCTTACATGAGTACTGACGGTTACCAGCACATCTCTGTGTTCAGGCAATTCGGTTGTGGAGCAGAGTTCTGACATTGCTGCTTTTCAGCAGCATGTAAGCAGCCCTGTTTTTCCAGCACAGGTTCATCCAGAGCCACATGTAATTGTAAAAGTTAGTTGTGACAGAAATGCAGTGCCACCTTTGCAAATGGTGTGTGCTGATGACCCCAGCACATTCTCTCAGTGAAGGCATTGGTTGTGAGCAGAGTGTCTGACATGGATGCTTACGTGCATCATGTCAGCAGACCTGTTTCCAGCACAGGTTCGATCCAGAAGGTCATGTTGGTGTAAAAGTTAGTTGTGACAGGAAAGGCAGTGCGACCAGTTAAATAGTTTAGACACATGACTCCCCGCAACATTTCTGTTTGTGGTATGTCTGGTGTGCAGCACTGTTTAAAAGTTTTTACATGTACAGACCAGATCAGGATTCGTTTCACAGCCCAGGCTTCTTTTCAATGAACATTTAGTACTAAAATTTATTTGTGGCATCAAGGCAGTGCCGTTATTACGAAGCTTACATGCGTACTGACGGTTCCCAGCACCATCTCTGAGTGCTGGCAATTCGGTTGTGGGCAGATTTCTGACATAGCTGCTTGTGTGAGCCTGTCAGCAGACCTTTTTTCCAGCACAGGTTCGATATAGAGGGTCATGTAGGTGTAGAAGTTAGTTGTGACAGAAAGGCAGTGCGACCTTTGCAATAGTGTGTCCTGATGACTTCCAGCACCATCCCTCCGTGCTATTATGTCGGGTGTGCAACACTGTTTAAACGTTTTCACATGTGTAAACCCGTCAGGATTTGATTTCACAGCACAGGCTTCTTTGCTATGAAGTTTTAGTAGTAAAATTTATCTTTGGCATCAAGGGCAGTGTCTATATTTCAAAGCTTACATGAGTACTGACGGTTACCAGCCACATCTCTGTGTTCAGGCAATTCGGTTGTGGAGCAGAGTTCTGACATTGCTGCTTTTCAGCAGCATGTAAGCAGCCCTGTTTTCCAGCACAGGTTCAATCCAGAGCCACATGTAATTGTAAAAGTTAGTTGTGACAGGAAATGCAGTGCCACCGTTGCAAATGGTGTGTGCTGATGACCCCCAGCACATTCTCTCAGTGAAGGCAATTGGGTTGTGGAGCAGAGTTCTGACATGGATGCTTACGTGCATCATGTCAGCAGACCTGTTTTCCAGCACAGGTTCGATCCAGAAGGTCATGTTGGTGTAAAAGTTAGTTGTGACAGGAAAGGCAGTGCGACCAGTGGAATAGTTTGAACACATGACTCCCAGCAACATTTCTGTTTGGTGGTATGTCTGGTGTGCAACACTGTTTAAAGTTTTTACATGAACAGACCAGATCAGGATTTGATTTCACAGCCCAGGCTTCTTTTCAATGAACATTTAGTACTAAAATTTATTTGTGGCATCAAGGGCAGTGCAATTATTACGAGCTTAAATGCGTACTGACGGTTCCCAGCACCATCTCTGAGTGCTGGCAATTCGGTTGTGGAGCAGATTTCTGACATTGCTGCTTGTGTGTAGCTTGTCAGCAGACCTGTTTTCCCAGCACAGGTTCGATCCATAAGGCTCATGTAGGTGTAAAAGTTAGTTGTGACAGCAAAGGCAGTGCGACCTTTGCAAATAGTGTGTCCTGATGACTTCCAGCACCATCCCTCCGTGCTATTATGTCGGGTGTGCAACACTGTTTAAACGTTTTCACATGTGTAAACCCGGTCAGGATTTGATTTCACAGCACAGGCTTCTTTGCTATGAAGTTTTCGTAGTAAAATTTATCTTTGGCATCAAGCGCAGTGTCTGTATTTCAAAGCTTACATGAGTACTGACGGTTACCAGCCACATCTCTGTGTTCAGGCAATTCGGTTGTGGAGCAGAGTTCTGACATTGCTGCTTTTCAGCAGCATGTAAGCAGACCTGTTTTCCAGCACAGGTTCGATCCATAGGCTCATGTAGTGTAAAAGTTAGTTGTGACAGGAAAGGCAGTGCCGCCTCTGAAAATGGTGTGTGCTGATGACTCCCCCGCACGATCTCTGAGTGCAGGCAAATCGCTTGTGGACCAGAGTTCTGACATTACAGCTTGAGTGCAGCATGTCAGCAAACCTGTTTTCCAGCACAGGTTCGATCCAGAAGGTCATGTTGGTGTAAAAATTATTTGTGACAGGAAAGGCAGTGCCGCCTTTGGAAATAGTTTGAGCACATGACTCCCAGCAACATTTCTGTTTGGTGGTATGTCTGGTGTGCAACACTGTTTAAACGTTTTCACTGTGTAAACCGGTCAGGATTTGATTTCACAGCACAGGGTTCTTTGCTATGAACTTTTAGTAGTAAAATTTATCTTTGGCATCAAGGGCAGTGTCTATATTTCAAAGCTTACATGAGTACTGACGGTTACCAGCCACATCTCTGTGTTCAGGCAATTCGGTTTTGGAGCAGAGTTCTGACATTGCTGCTTTTCAGCAGCATGTAAGCAGCCCTGTTTTCCAGCACAGGTTCAATCCAGAGCCACATGTAATTGTAAAAGTTAGTTGTGACAGGAAATGCAGTGCCACCTTGCAAATGGTGTGTGCTGATGACCCCCAGCACATTCTCTCAGTGAAGGCAATTGGGTTGTGGAGCAGAGTTCTGACATGGATGCTTACGTGCATCATGTCAGCAGACCTGTTTTCCAGCACAGGTTCGATCCAGAAGGTCATGTTGGTGTAAAAGTTAGTTGTGACAGGAAAGGCAGTGCGACCAGTGGAAATAGTTTGAACACATGACTCCCAGCAACATTTCTGTTTGGTGGTATGTCTGGTGTGCAACACTGTTTAAAAGTTTTTACATGTACAGACCAGATCAGGATTCGATTTCACAGCCCAGGCTTCTTTTCAATGAACATTTAGTACTAAAATTTATTTGTGGCATCAAGGGCAGTGCCGTTATTACGAAGCTTACATGCGTACTGACGGTTCCCAGCACCATCTCTGAGTGCTGGCAATTCGGTTGTGGAGCAGATTTGACATTAGCTGCTTGTGTGAGCCTGTCAGCAGACATTTTTTTCCAGCACAGGTTCGATCCAGAGGGTCATGTAGGTGTAAAAGTTAGTTGTGACAGAAAGGCAGTGCGACCTTTGCAAATAGTGTGTCCTGATGACTTCCAGGACCATCCCTCCGTGCTATTATGTCGGGTGTGCAACACTGTTTAAACGTTTTCACATGTGTAACCCGGTCAGGATTTGATTTCACAGCACAGGCTTCTTTGCTATGAAGTTTTAGTAGTAAAATTTATCTTTGGCATCAAGGGCAGTGTCTATATTTCAAAGCTTACATGAGTACTGACGGTTACCAGCCACATCTCTGTGTTCAGGCAATTCGGTTGTGGAGCAGAGTTCTGACATTGCTGCTTTTCAGCAGCATGTAAGCAGCCTGTTTTCCAGCACAGGTTCAATCCAGAGCCACATGTAATTGTAAAAGTTAGTTGTGACAGGAATGCAGTGCCACCTTTGCAAATGGTGTGTGCTGATGACCCCCAGCACATTCTCTCAGTGAAGGCAATTGGGTTGTGGAGCAGAGTTCTGACATGGATGCTTACGTGCATCATGTCAGCAGACCTGTTTTCCAGCACAGGTTCGATCCAGAAGGTCATGTTGGTGTAAAAGTTATTTGTGACAGGAAAGGCAGTGCGCCTTTGGAAATAGTTTGAGCACATGACTCCCAGCAACATTTCTGTTTGGTGGTATGTCTGGTGTGCAACACACTGTTTAAAAGTTTTTACATGTACAGACCAGATCAGGATTTGATTTCACAGCCAGGCTTCTTTTCAATGAACATTTAGTAGTAAAATTTATTTTGTGGCATCAAGGGCAGTGCTTTATTACGAAGCTTACATGCGTACTGACGGTTCCCAGCACCATCTCTGAGTGCTGGCAATTCGGTTGTGGAGCAGATTTCTGACATTGCTGCTTGTGTGTAGCTTGTCAGCAGACCTGTTTTCCAGCACAGGTTCGATCCATAGGCTCATGTAGGTGTAAAAGTTAGTTGTGACAGCAAAGGCAGTGCGACCTTTGCAAATAGTGTGTCCTGATGACTTCCAGCACATCCCTCCGTGCTATTATGTCGGGTGTGCAACACTGTTTAAACGTTTTCACATGTGTAAACCCGTCAGGATTTGATTTCACAGCACAGCTTCTTTGCTATGAAGTTTTCGTAGTAAAATTTATCTTTGGCATCAAGCGCAGTGTCTGTATTTCAAAGCTTACATGAGTACTGACGGTTACCAGCCACATCTCTGTGTTCAGGCAATTCGGTTGTGGAGCAGAGTTCTGACATTGCTGCTTTTCAGCAGCATGTAAGCAGACCTGTTTTCCAGCACAGGTTCGATCCATAGCTCATGTAGGTGTAAAAGTTAGTTGTGACAGGAAAGGCAGTGCCGCCTCTGCAAATGGTGTGTGCTGATGACTCCCCCGCACGATCTCTGAGTGCAGGCAAATCGCTTGTGGACCAGAGTTCTGACATTACAGCTTGAGTGCAGCATGTCAGCAAACCTGTTTTCCAGCACAGGTTCGATCCAGAAGGTCATGTTGGTGTAAAATTTATTTGTGACAGGAAAGGCAGTGCCGCCTTTGGAAATAGTTTGAGCACATGACTCCCAGCAACATTTCTGTTTGGTGGTATGTCTGGTGTGCAACACTGTTTAAAACGTTTTCACTGTGTAAACCCGGTCAGGATTTGATTTCACAGCACAGGCTTCTTTGCTATGAACTTTTAGTAGTAAAATTTATCTTTGGCATCAAGGGCAGTGTCTATATTTCAAAGCTTACATGAGTACTGACGGTTACCAGCCACATCTCTGTGTTCAGGCAATTCGGTTGTGGAGCAGAGTTCTGACATTGCTGCTTTTCAGCAGCATGTAAGCAGCCCTGTTTTCCAGCACAGGTTCAATCCAGAGCCACATGTTGGTGTAAAAGTTAGTTGTGACAGGAAATGCAGTGCCACCGTTGCAAATGGTGTGTGCTGATGACCCCCAGCACATTCTCTCAGTGAAGGCAATTGGGTTGTGGAGCAGAGTTCTGACATGGATGCTTACGTGCATCATGTCAGCAGACCTGTTTTCCAGCACAGGTTCGATCCAGAAGGTCATGTTGGTGTAAAAGTTAGTTGTGACAGGAAAGGCAGTGCGACCAGTGGAAATAGTTTGAGCACATGACTCCCAGCAACATTTCTGTTTGGTGGTATGTCTGGTGTGTGCAACACTGCTTAAAAGTTTTTACATGTACAGACCAGATCAGGATTCGATTTCACAGCCCAGGCTTCTTTTCAATGAACATTTAGTACTAAAATTTATTTGTGGCATCAAGGGCAGTGCCGTTATTACGAAGCTTACATGCGTACTGACGGTTCCCAGCACCATCTCTGAGTGCTGGCAATTCGGTTGTGGAGCAGATTTCTGACATTGCTGCTTGTGTGAGCTGTCAGCAGACATGTTTTTTCCAGCACAGGTTCGATCCAGAGGGTCATGTAGGTGTAAAAGTTAGTTGTGACAGAAAGGCAGTGCGACCTTTGCAAATAGTGTGTCCTGATGACTTCCAGCACCATCCCTCCGTGCTATTATGTCGGTGTGCAACACTGTTTAAACGTTTTCACATGTGTAAACCGGTCAGGATTTGATTTCACAGCACAGGCTTCTTTGCTATGAACTTTTAGTAGTAAAATTTATCTTTGGCATCAAGGGCAGTGTCTATATTTCAAAGCTTACATGAGTACTGACGGTTACCAGCCACATCTCTGTGTTCAGGCAATTCGGTTGTGGAGCAGAGTTCTGACATTGCTGCTTTTCAGCAGCATGTAAGCAGCCCTGTTTTCCAGCACAGTTCAATCCAGAGCCACATGTAATTGTAAAAGTTAGTTGTGACAGGAAATGCAGTGCCACCGTTGCAAATGGTGTGTGCTGATGACCCCCAGCACATTCTCTCAGTGAAGGCAATTGGTTGTGGAGCAGAGTTCTGACATGGATGCTTACGTGCATCATGTCAGCAGACCTGTTTTCCAGCACAGGTTCGATCCAGAAGGTCATGTTGGTGTAAAAATTATTTGTGACAGGAAAGGCAGTGCGCCTTTGGAAATAGTTTGAGCACATGACTCCCAGCAACATTTCTGTTTGGTGGTATGTCTGGTGTGCAACACTGTTTAAAAGTTTTTACATGTACAGACCAGATCAGGATTTGATTTCACAGCCCAGGCTTCTTTTCAATGAACTTTAGTAGTAAAATTTATTTGTGGCATCAAGGGCAGTGCAATTATTACGAAGCTTACATGCGTACTGACGGTTCCCACACCATCTCTGAGTGCTGGCAATTCGGTTGTGGAGCAGATTTCTGACATTGCTGCTTGTGTGTAGCTTGTCAGCAGACCTGTTTTCCAGCACAGGTTCGATCCATAGCTCATGTAGGTGTAAAAGTTAGTTGTGACAGCAAAGGCAGTGCGACCTTTGCAAATAGTGTGTCCTGATGACTTCCAGCACCATCCCTCCGTGCTATTATGTCGGGTGTGCAACACTGTTTAAACGTTTTCACATGTGTAAACCCGGTCAGGATTTGATTTCACAGCACAGGCTTCTTTGCTATGAAGTTTTAGTAGTAAAATTTATCTTTGGCATCAAGCGCAGTGTCTGTATTTCAAAGCTTACATGAGTACTGACGGTTACCAGCCACATCTCTGTGTTCAGGCAATTCGGTTGTGGAGCAGAGTTCTGACATTGCTGCTTTTCAGCAGCATGTAAGCAGACCTGTTTTCCAGCACAGGTTCGATCCATAGGCTCATGTAGGTGTAAAAGTTAGTTGTGACAGGAAAGGCAGTGCGCCTCTGCAAATGGTGTGTGCTGATGACTCCCCGCACGATCTCTGAGTGCAGGCAAATCGCTTGTGGACCAGAGTTCTGACATTACAGCTTGAGTGCAGCATGTCAGCAAACCTGTTTTTCCAGCACAGGTTCGATCCAGAGGTCATGTTGGTGTAAAATTATTTGTGACAGGAAAGGCAGTGCCGCTTTGGAAATAGTTTGAGCACATGACTCCCAGCAACATTTCTGTTTGGTGGTATGTCTGGTGTGCAACACTGTTTAAAAGTTTCACTGTGTAAACCCGGTCAGGATTTGATTTCACAGCACAGGTTCTTTGCTATGAACTTTTAGTAGTAAAATTTATCTTTGGCATCAAGGGCAGTGTCTATATTTCAAAGCTTACATGAGTACTGACGGTTACCAGCCACATCTCTGTGTTCAGGCAATTCGGTTGTGGAGCAGAGTTCTGACATTGCTGCTTTTCAGCAGCATGTAAGCAGCCCTGTTTTCCAGCACAGGTTCAATCCAGAGCCACATGTAATTGTAAAAGTTAGTTGTGACAGGAAATGCAGTGCCACCGTTGCAAATGGTGTGTGCTGATGACCCCAGCACATTCTCTCAGTGAAGGCAATTGGGTTGTGTGCAGCAAGTTCTGACATGGATGCTTACGTGCATCATGTCAGCAGACCTGTTTTCCAGCACAGGTTCGATCCAGAGGTCATGTTGGTGTAAAAGTTAGTTGTGACAGGAAGGCAGTGCGACCAGTGGAAATAGTTTGAACACATGACTCCCAGCAACATTTCTGTTTGGTGGTATGTCTGGTGTGCAACACTGTTTAAAAGTTTTTACATGTACAGACCAGATCAGGATTCGATTTCACAGCCCAGGCTTCTTTTCAATGAACATTTAGTACTAAAATTTATTTGTGGCATCAAGGGCAGTGCCGTTATTACGAAGCTTACATGCGTACTGACGGTTCCCAGCACCATCTCTGAGTGCTGGCAATTCGGTTGTGGAGCAGATTTCTGACATTACTGCTTGTGTGAGCCTGTCAGCAGACCTGTTTTCCAGCACAGGTTCGATCCAGAGGGTCATGTAGGTGTAAAAGTTAGTTGTGACAGAAAGGCAGTGCGACCTTTGCAAAGTGTTTCCTGATGACTTCCAGCACATCCCTCCGTGCTATTATGTCGGTGTGCAACACTGTTTAAACGTTTTCACATGTGTAAACCCGGTCAGGATTTGATTTCACAGCACAGGCTTCTTTGCTATGAACTTTTAGTAGTAAAATTTATCTTTGGCATCAAGGGCAGTGTCTATATTTCAAAGCTTACATGAGTACTGACGGTTACCAGCCACATCTCTGTGTTCAGGCAATTCGGTTGTGGAGCAGAGTTCTGACATTGCTGCTTTTCAGCAGCATGTAAGCAGCCCTGTTTTCCAGCACAGGTTCAATCCAGAGCCACATGTAATTGTAAAAGTTAGTTGTGACAGGAAATGCAGTGCCACCTTTGCAAATGGTGTGTGCTGATGACCCCCAGCACATTCTCTGAGTGAAGGCAATTGGGTTGTGGAGCAGAGTTCTGACATTACAGCTTACGTGCAGCATGTCAGCAGACCTGTTTTCCAGCACAGGTTCGATCCAGAAGGTCATGTTGGTGTAAAATTAGTTGTGACAGGAAAGGCAGTGCGACCAGTGGAAATAGTTTGAGCACATGACTCCCAGCAACATTTCTGTTTGGTGGTATGTCTGGTGTGCAACACTGTTTAAAAGTTTTTACATGTACAGACCAGATCAGGATTTGATTTCACAGCCCAGGCTTCTTTCAATGAACATTTAGTAGTAAAATTTATTTGTGGCATCAAGGGCAGTGCCGTATTACGAAGCTTACATGCGTACTGACGGTTCCCAGCACATCTCTGAGTGCTGGCAATTCGGTTGTGGAGCAGATTTCTGACATTGCTGCTTGTGTGTAGCTTGTCAGCAGACCTGTTTTTCCAGCACAGGTTCGATCCATAGGCTCATGTAGGTGTAAAAGTTAGTTGTGACAGCAAAGGCAGTGCGACCTTTGCAAATAGTGTGTCCTGATGACTTCCAGCACCATCCTCTCTGTGCTATTATGTCGGGTGTGCAACACTGTTTAAACGTTTTCACATGTGTAAACCCGTCAGGATTTGATTTCACAGCACAGGCTTCTTTGCTATGAAGTTTTAGTAGTAAAATTTATCTTTGGCATCAAGCGCAGTGTCTGTATTTCAAAGCTTACATGAGTACTGACGGTTACCACCACATCTCTGTGTTCAGGCAATTCGGTTGTGGAGCAGAGTTCTGACATTGCTGCTTTTCAGCAGCATGTAAGCAGACCTGTTTTCCAGCACAGGTTCGATCCATAGCTCATGTAGTTGTAAAAGTTAGTTGTGACAGGAAGGCAGTGCCGCCTCTGCAAATGGTGTGTGCTGATGACTCCCCGCACGATCTCTGAGTGCAGGCAATTCGCTTGTGGACCAGAGTTCTGACATTACAGCTTGAGTGCAGCATGTCAGCAAACCTGTTTTCCAGCACAGGTTCGATCCAGAAGGTCATGTTGGTGTAAAAATTATTGTGACAGGAAAGGCAGTGCGCCTTTGGAAATAGTTTGAGCACATGACTCCCAGCAACATTTCTGTTTGGTGGTATGTCTGGTGTGCAACACTGTTTAAAACGTTTTCACTGTGTAAACCCGTCAGGATTTGATTTCACAGCACAGGCTTCTTTGCTATGAACTTTTAGTAGTAAAATTTATCTTTGGCATCAAGGGCAGTGTCTATATTTCAAAGCTTACATGAGTACTGACGGTTACCAGCCACATCTCTGTGTTCAGGGCAATTCGGTTGTGGAGCAGAGTTCTGACATTGCTGCTTTTCAGCAGCATGTAAGCAGCCCTGTTTTCCAGCACAGGTTCATCCAGAGCCACATGTATTGTAAAAGTTAGTTGTGACAGGAAATGCAGTGCCACCGTTGCAAATGGTGTGTGCTGATGACCCCCAGCACATTCTCTCAGTGAAGGCAATTGGGTTGTGGAGCAGAGTTCTGACATGGATGCTTACGTGCATCATGTCAGCAGACCTGTTTTCCAGCACAGGTTCGATCCAGGGTCATGTAGGTGTAAAAGTTAGTTGTGACAGGAAGGCAGTGCGACCAGTGGAAATAGTTTGAACACATGACTCCCAGCAACATTTCTGTTGGTGGTATGTCTGGTGTGCAACACTGTTTAAAAGTTTTTACATGTACAGACCAGATCAGGATTCGATTTCACAGCCCAGGCTTCTTTTCAATGAACATTTAGTACTAAAATTTATTTGTGGCATCAAGGGCAGTGCCGTTATTACGAAGCTTACATGCGTACTGACGGTTCCCAGCACCATCTCTGAGTGCTGGCAATTCGGTTGTGGAGCAGATTTCTGACATTGCTGCTTGTGTGAGCCTGTCAGCAGACCTGTTTTTCCAGCACAGGTTCGATAGAGGGTCATGTAGGTGTAAAAGTTAGTTGTGACAGAAAGGCAGTGCGACCTTTGCAAATAGTGTGTCCTGATGACTTCCAGCACCATCCCTCCGTGCTATTATGTCGGGTGTGCAACACTGTTTAAACGTTTTCACATGTGTAAACCCGGTCAGGATTTGATTTCACAGCACAGGCTTCTTTGCTATGAAGTTTTAGTAGTAAAATTTATCTTTGGCATCAAGGCAGTGTCTATATTTCAAAGCTTACATGAGTACTGACGGTTACCAGCCACATCTCTGTGTTCAGGCAATTCGGTTGTGGAGCAGAGTTCTGACATTGCTGCTTTTCAGCAGCATGTAAGCAGACCTGTTTTCCAGCACAGGTTCAATCCAGAGCCACATGTAATTGTAAAAGTTAGTTGTGACAGGAAATGCAGTGCCACCGTTGCAAATGGTGTGTGCTGATGACCCCCAGCACATTCTCTCAGTGAAGGCAATTGGGTTGTAAGTGGTGTTGTGGAGAGTTGACGTTCTGACATTACGCTTGTGCAGCATGTCAGCAGACCTGTTTTCCAGCACAGGTTCGATCCAGAAGGTCATGTTGGTGTAAAAGTTAGTTGTGACAGGAAAGGCAGTGCGACCAGTGGAAATAGTTTGAACACATGACTCCCAGCAACATTTCTGTTTGGTGGTATGTCTGGTGTGCAACACTGTTTAAAAGTTTTTACATGTACAGACCAGATCAGGATTTGATTTCACAGCCCAGGCTTCTTTTCAATGAACATTTAGTACTAAAATTTATTTGTGGCATCAAGGGCAGTGCCGTTATTACGAAGCTTACATGCGTACTGACGGTTCCCAGCACCATCTCTGAGTGCTGGCAATTCGGTTGTGGAGCAGATTTCTGACATTGCTGCTTGTGTGTAGCTTGTCAGCAGACCTGTTTTCCAGCACAGGTTCGATCCATAGGCTCATGTAGGTGTAAAAGTTAGTTGTGACAGCAAAGGCAGTGCGACCTTTGCAAATAGTGTGTCCTGATGACTTCCAGCACCATCCCTCCGTGCTATTATGTCGGGTGTGCAACACTGTTTAAACGTTTTCACATGTGTAAACCCGGTCAGATTTGATTTCACAGCACAGGCTTCTTTGCTATGAACTTTTAGTAGTAAAATTTATCTTTGGCATCAAGCGCAGTGTCTGTATTTCAAAGCTTACATGAGTACTGACGGTTACCAGCCACATCTCTGTGTTCAGGCAATTCGGTTGTGGAGCAGAGTTCTGACATTGCTGCTTTTCAGCAGCATGTAAGCAGACCTGTTTTCCAGCACAGGTTCGATCCATAGGCTCATGTAGTTGTAAAAGTTAGTTGTGACAGGAAAGGCAGTGCCGCCTCTGCAAATGGTGTGTGCTGATGACTCCCCCGCACGATCTCTGAGTGCAGGCAAATCGCTTGTGGACCAGAGTTCTGACATTACAGCTTGAGTGCAGCATGTCAGCAAACCTGTTTTCCAGCACAGGTTCGATCCAGAAGGTCATGTTGGTGTAAAAATTATTTGTGACAGGAAAGGCAGTGCCGCCTTTGGAAATAGTTTGAGCACATGACTCCCAGCAACATTTCTGTTTGGTGGTATGTCTGGTGTGCAACACTGTTTAAAAGTTTTCACTGTGTAAACCCGGTCAGGATTTGATTTCACAGCACAGGGTTCTTTGCTATGAACTTTTTAGTAGTAAAATTTATCTTTGGCATCAGGGCAGTGTCTATATTTCAAAGCTTACATGAGTACTGACGGTTACCAGCCACATCTCTGTGTTCAGGCAATTCGGTTGTGGAGCAGAGTTCTGACATTGCTGCTTTTCAGCAGCATGTAAGCAGCCCTGTTTTCCAGCACAGGTTCAATCCAGAGCCACATGTAATTGTAAAAGTTAGTTGTGACAGGAAATGCAGTGCCACCGTTGCAAATGGTGTGTGCTGATGACCCCCAGCACATTCTCTCAGTGAAGGCAATTGGTTTGTGGAGCAGAGTTCTGACATGGATGCTTACGTGCATCATGTCAGCAGACCTGTTTTCCAGCACAGGTTCGATCCAGAAGGTCATGTTGGTGTAAAAGTTAGTTGTGACAGGAAAGGCAGTGCGACCAGTGGAAATAGTTTGAACACATGACTCCCAGCAACATTTCTGTTTGGTGGTATGTCTGGTGTGCAACACTGTTTAAAAGTTTTTACATGTACAGACCAGATCAGGATTCGATTTCACAGCCCAGGCTTCTTTTCAATGAACATTTAGTACTAAAATTTATTTGTGGCATCAAGGGCAGTGCCGTTATTACGAAGCTTACATGCGTACTGACGGTTCCCAGCACCATCTCTGAGTGCTGGCAATTCGGTTGTGGAGCAGATTTCTGACATAGCTGCTTGTGTGAGCCTGTCAGCAGACCTTTTTTTTCCAGCACAGGTTCGATATAGAGGGTCATGTAGGTGTAAAAGTTAGTTGTGACAGAAAGGCAGTGCGACCTTTGCAAATAGTGTGTCCTGATGACTTCCAGCACCATCCCTCCGTGCTATTATGTCGGGTGTGCAACACTGTTTAAACGTTTTCACATGTGTAAACCCGGTCAGGATTTGATTTCACAGCACAGGCTTCTTTGCTATGAAGTTTTAGTAGTAAAATTTATCTTTGGCATCAAGGGCAGTGTCTATATTTCAAGCTTACATGAGTACTGACGGTTACCAGCCACATCTCTGTGTTCAGGCAATTCGGTTGTGGAGCAGAGTTCTGACATTGCTGCTTTTCAGCAGCATGTAAGCAGCCCTGTTTTCCAGCACAGGTTCAATCCAGAGCCACATGTAATTGTAAAAGTTAGTTGTGACAGGAAATGCAGTGCCACCGTTGCAAATGGTGTGTGCTGATGACCCCAGCACATTCTCTGAGTGAAGGCAATTGGGTTGTGGAGCAGAGTTCTGACATGGATGCTTACGTGCATCCTGTCAGCAGACCTGTTTTCCAGCACAGGTTCGATCCATAGGTCATGTAGGTGTAAAAGTTAGTTGTGACAGGAAAGGCAGTGCGACCTTTGCAAATAGTTTGACACATGACTCCCAGCAACATTTCTGTTTGGTGGTATGTCTGGTGTGCAACACTGTTTAAAAGTTTTTACATGTACAGACCAGATCAGGATTCGATTTCACAGCCAGGCTTCTTTCAATGACATTTAGTAGTAAAATTTATCTTTGGCATCAAGGGCAGTGCCGTTATTACGAAGCTTACATGCGTACTGACGGTTCCCAGCACCATCTCTGAGTGCTGGCAATTCGGTTGTGGAGCAGATTTCTGACATGCTGCTTGTGTGAGCCTGTCAGCAGACATTTTTTTTCCAGCACAGGTTCGATATAGAGGGTCATGTAGGTGTAAAAGTTAGTTTGACAGAAAGGCAGTGCGACCTTTGCAAATAGTGTGTCCTGATGACTTCCAGCACCATCCCTCCGTGCTATTATGTCGGGTGTGCAACACTGTTTAAAACGTTTCACATGTGTAAACCCGGTCAGGATTTGATTTCACAGCACAGGCTTCTTTGCTATGAACTTTTAGTAGTAAAATTTATCTTTGGCATCAAGGGCAGTGTCTATATTTCAAAGCTTACATGAGTACTGACGGTTACCAGCCACATCTCTGTGTTCAGGCAATTCGGTTGTGGAGCAGAGTTCTGACATTGCTGCTTTTCAGCAGCATGTAAGCAGCCCTGTTTTCCAGCACAGGTTCAATCCAGAGCCACATGTAATTGTAAAAGTTAGTTGTGACAGAATGCAGTGCCACCGTTGCAAATGGTGTGTGCTGATGACCCCCAGCACATTCTCTCAGTGAAGGCAATTGGGTTGTGGAGCAGAGTTCTGACATGGATGCTTACGTGCATCATGTCAGCAGACCTGTTTTCCAGCACAGGTTCGATCCAGAAGGTCATGTTGGTGTAAAAGTTAGTTGTGACAGGAAAGGCAGTGCGACCAGTGGAAATAGTTTGACACATGACTCCCAGCAACATTTCTGTTTGGTGGTATGTCTGGTGTGCAACACTGTTAAAAAGTTTTTACATGAACAGACCAGATCAGGATTCGATTTCACAGCCCAGGCTTCTTTTCATGAACATTTAGTATAGTAAAATTTATTTGTGGCATCAAGGGCAGTGCCGTTATTACGAGGCTTAAATGCGTACTGACGGTTCCCAGCACCATCTCTGAGTGCTGGCAATTCGGTTGTGGAGCAGATTTCTGACATTGCTGCTTGTGTGTAGCTTGTCAGCAGACCTGTTTTTCCAGCACAGGTTCGATCCTAGGGTCATGTAGGTGTAAAAGTTAGTTGTGACAGCAAAGGCAGTGCGACCTTTGCAAATAGTGTGTCCTGATGACTTCCAGCACCATCCCTCCGTGCTATTATGTCGGGTGTGCAACACTGTTTAAACGTTTTCACATGTGTAAACCCGGTCAGGATTTGATTTCACAGCACAGGCTTCTTTGCTATGAAGTTTTAGTAGTAAAATTTATCTTTGGCATCAAGCGCAGTGTCTGTATTTCAAAGCTTACATGAGTACTGACGGTTACCAGCCACATCTCTGTGTTCAGCAATTCGGTTGTGGAGCAGAGTTCTGACATTGCTGCTTTTCAGCAGCATGTAAGCAGACCTGTTTTCCAGCACAGGTTCGATCCATAGGCTCATGTAGTTGTAAAAGTTAGTTGTGACAGGAAAGGCAGTGCCGCCTCTGCAAATGGTGTGTGCTGATGACTCCCCCGCACGATCTCTGAGTGCAGGCAAATCGCTTGTGGACCAGAGTTCTGACATTACAGCTTGAGTGCAGCATGTCAGCAAACCTGTTTTCCAGCACAGGTTCGATCCAGAAGGTCATGTTGGTGTAAAAATTATTTGTGACAGGAAAGGCAGTGCCGCCTTTGGAAATAGTTTGAGCACATGACTCCCAGCAACATTTCTGTTTGGTGGTATGTCTGGTGTGCAACACTGTTTAAAAGTTTTCACTGTGTAAACCCGGTCAGGATTTGATTTCACAGCACAGGGTTCTTTGCTATGAACTTTTAGTAGTAAAATTTATCTTTGGCATCAAGGGCAGTGTCTATATTTCAAAGCTTACATGAGTACTGACGGTTACCAGCCACATCTCTGTGTTCAGGCAATTCGGTTGTGGAGCAGAGTTCTGACATTGCTGCTTTTCAGCAGCATGTAAGCAGCCCTGTTTTCCAGCACAGGTTCAATCCAGAGCCACATGTAATTGTAAAAGTTAGTTGTGACAGGAATGCAGTGCCACCGTTGCAAATGGTGTGTGCTGATGACCCCCAGCACATTCTCTCAGTGAAGGCAATTGGGTTGTGGAGCAGAGTTCTGACATGGATGCTTACGTGCATCATGTCAGCAGACCTGTTTTCCAGCACAGGTTCGATCCAGAGGTCATGTTGGTGTAAAAGTTAGTTGTGACAGGAAAGGCAGTGCGACCAGTGGAAATAGTTTGAACACATGACTCCCAGCAACATTTCTGTTTGGTGGTATGTCTGGTGTGCAACACTGCTTAAAAGTTTTTACATGTACAGACCAGATCAGGATTCGATTTCACAGGCCAGGCTTCTTTTCAATGAACATTTAGTACTAAAATTTATTTGTGGCATCAAGTGCAGTGGCCGTTATTATGAAGCTTACATGCGTACTGACGGTTCCCAGCACCATCACTGAGTGCTGGCAATTCGGTTGTGGAGCAGATTTCTGACATTGCTGCTTGTGTGAGCCTGTCAGCAGACATTTTTTTTCCAGCACAGGTTCGATATAGAGGGTCATGTAGGTGTAGAAGTTAGTTGTGACAGAAAGGCAGTGCGACCTTTGCAAATAGTGTGTCCTGATGACTTCCAGCACCATCCCTCCGTGCTATTATATCGGGTGTGCAACACTGTTTAAACGTTTTCACATGTGTAACCCGGTCAGAATTTGATTTCACAGCACAGGCTTCTTTGCTATGAACTTTTAGTAGTAAAATTTATCTTTGGCATCAAGGGCAAGTGTCTATATTTCAGAGCTTACATGAGTACTGACGGTTACCAGCCACATCTCTGTGTTCAGGCAATTCGGTTGTGGAGCAGAGTTCTGACATTGCTGCTTTTCAGCAGCATGTAAGCAGACCTGTATTCCAGCACAGGTTCAATCCAGAGCCACATGTAATTGTAAAAGTTAGTTGTGACAGGAAATGCAGTGCCACCTTTGCAAATGGTGTGTGCTGATGACCCCCAGCACATTCTCTCAGTGAAGGCAATTGGGTTGTGGAGCAGAGTTTCTGACATGGATGCTTACGTGCATCCTGTCAGCAGACCTGTTTTCCAGCACAGGTTCGATCCATAGGCTCATGTAGGTGTAAAAGTTAGTTGTGACAGGAAAGGCAGTGCGACCAGTGGAAATAGTTTGAACACATAACTCCCAGCAACATTTCTGTTTGGTGGTATGTCTGGTGTGCAACACTGTTTAAAAGTTTTTACATGTACAGACCAGATCAGGATTCGATTTCACAGCCGAGGCTTCTTTTCAATGAACATTTAGTACTAAAATTTATTTGTGGCATCAAGGGCAGTGCCGTTATTACGAAGCTTACATGCGTACTGACGGTTCCCCAGCACCATCACTGAGTGCTGGCAATTCGCTTGTGGAGCAGATTTCTGACATTGCTGCTTGTGTGGAGCCTGTCAGGAGACCTGTTTTTCCAGCACAGGTTCGATATAGAGGGTCATGTAGGTGTAGAATTTAGTTGTGACAGAAAGGCAGTGCGACCTTTGCAAATAGTGTGTCCTGATGACTTCCAGCACCATCCCTCCGTGCTATTATGTCGGGTGTGCAACACTGTTTAAAACGTTTTCACATGTGTAAACCCGGTCAGGATTTGATTTCACAGCACAGGCTTCTTTGCTATGATCTTTTAGTAGTAAAATTTATCTTTGGCATCAAGGGCAGTGTCTATATTTCACAGGTTACATGAGTACTGACGGTTACCAGCCACATCTCTGTGTTCAGGCAATTCGGTTGTGGAGCAGAGTTCTGACATTGCTGCTTTTCAGCAGCATGTAAGCAGCCCTGTTTTCCAGCACAGGTTCAATCCAGAGCCACATGTAATTGTAAAAGTTAGTTGTGACAGGAAATGCAGTGCCACCTTTGCAAATGGTGTGTGGTGATGACCCCCAGCACATTCTCTCAGTGAAGGCAATTGGGTTGTGGAGCAGAGTTCTGACATGGATGCTTACGTGCATCATGTCAGCAGACCTGTTTTCCAGCACAGGTTCGATCCATAGGCTCATGTTGGTGTAAAAGTTAGTTGTGACAGGAAAAGCAGTGCCGCCTCTGCAAATGGTGTGTGCTGATGACTCCCCCGCACGATCTCTGAGTGCAGGCAAATCGCTTGTGGACCAGAGTTCTGACATTACAGCTTGAGTGCAGCATGTCAGCAAACCTGTTTTCCAGTACAGGTTCGATCCAGAAGGTCATGTTGGTGTAAAAATTATTTGTGACAGGAAAGGCAGTGCCGCCTTTGGAAATAGTTTGAGCACATGACTCCCAGCAACATTTCTGTTTGGTGGTATGTCTGGTGTGCAACACTGTTTAAAACGTTTTCACATGTGTAAACCCGGTCAGGATTTGATTTCACAGCACAGGGTTCTTTGCTATGAACTTTTAGTAGTAAAATTTATCTTTGGCATCAAGGGCAGTGTCTATATTTCAAAGCTTACATGAGTACTGACGGTTACCAGCCACATCTCTGTGTTCAGGCAATTCAGTTGTGGAGCAGAGTTCTGACATTGCTGCTTTTCAGCAGCATGTAAGCAGCCCTGTTTTCCAGCACAGGTTCAATCCAGAGCCACATGTAATTGTAAAAGTTAGTTGTGACAGGAAATGCAGTGCCACCTTTGCAAATGGTGTGTGCTGATGACCCCCAGCACATTCTCTGAGTGAAGGCAATTGGATTGTGGAGCAGAGTTCTGACATGGATGCTTATGTGCATCCTGTCAGCAGACCTGTTTTCCAGCACAGGTTCGATCCATAGGCTCATGTAGGTGTAAAAGTTAGTTGTGACAGGAAAGGCAGTGCCGCCTCTGCAAATGGTGTGTGCTGATGACTCCCCCGCACGATCTCTGAGTGCAGGCAAATCGCTTGTGGACCAGAGTTCTGACATTACAGCTTGAGTGCAGCATGTCAGCAAAACTGTTTTCCAGCACAGGTTCGATCCAGAAGGTCATGTTGGTGTAAAAATTATTTGTGACAGGAAAGGCAGTGCCGCCTTTGGAAATAGTTTGAGCACATGACTCCCAGCAACATTTCTGTTTGGTGGTATGTCTGGTGTGCAACACTGTTTAAACGTTTTCACATGTGTAAACCCGGTCAGGATTTGATTTCACAGCACAGGGTTCTTTGCTATGAACTTTTAGTAGTAAAATTTATCTTTGGCATCAAGGGCAGTGTCTATATTTCAAAGCTTACATGAGTACTGACGGTTACCAGCCACATCTCTGTGTTCAGGCAATTCGGTTGTGGAGCAGAGTTCTGACATTGCTGCTTTTCAGCAGCATGTAAGCAGCCCTGTTTTCCAGCACAGGTTCAATCCAGAGCCACATGTAATTGTAAAAGTTAGTTGTGACAGGAAATGCAGTGCCACCGTTGCAAATGGTGTGTGCTGATGACCCCCAGCACATTCTCTCAGTGAAGGCAATTGGGTTGTGGAGCAGAGTTCTGACATGGATGCTTACGTGCATCCTGTCAGCAGACCTGTTTTCCAGCACAGGTTCGATCCAGAAGGTCATGTTGGTGTAAAAGTTAGTTATGACAGGAAAGGCAGTTCGACCAGTGGAAATACTTTGAGCACATGACTCCCAGCAACATTTCTGTTTGGTGGTATGTCTGGTGTGCAACACTGTTTAAAAGTTTTTACATGGACAGACCAGATCAGTATTCGATTTCACAGCCCAGGCTGCATTTCAATGAACTTTTAGTACTAAAATTTATTTGTGGCATCAAGGGCAGTGCCGTTATTACGAAGCTTACATGCGTACTGACGGTTCCCAGCACCATCTCTGAGTGCTGGCAATTCGGTTGTGGAGCAGATTTCTGACATTGCTGTTTGTGTGGAGCCTGTCAGGAGACCTCTTTTCCAGCACAGGTTCGATATAGAGGGTCATGTAGGTGTAAAAGTTAGTTGTGACAGCAAAGGCAGTGCGACCTTTGCAAATAGTGTGTCCTGATGACTTCCAGCACCATCCCTCCGTGCTATTATGTCGGGTGTGCAACACTGTTTAAACGTTTTCACATGTGTAAACCCGGTCAGGATTTGATTTCACAGCACAGGCTTCTTTGCTATGATCTTTTAGTAGTAAAATTTATCTTTGGCATCAAGGGCAGTGTCTATATTTCAGAGCTTACATGAGTACTGACGGTTACCAGCCACATCTCTGTGTTCAGGCAATTCGGTTGTGGAGCAGAGTTCTGACATTGCTGCTTTTCAGCAGCATGTAAGCAGCCCTGTTTTCCAGCACAGGTTCAATCCAGAGCCACATGTAATTGTAAAAGTTAGTTGTGACAGGAAATGCAGTGCCACCGTTGCAAATGGTGTGTGCTGATGACCCCCAGCACATTCTCTGAGTGAAGGCAATTGGGTTGTGGAGCAGAGTTCTGACATGGATGCTTACGTTCATCATGTCAGCAGACCTGTTTTCCAGCACAGGTTCGATCCATAGGCTCATGTTGGTGTAAAAGTTAGTTGTGACAGGAAAGGCAGTGCCGCCTCTGCAGATGGTGTGTGCTGATGACTCCCCCGCACGATCTCTGAGTGCAGGCAAATCGCTTGTGGACCAGAGTTCTGACATTACAGCTTGAGTGCAGCATGTCAGCAAACCTGTTTTCCAGCACAGGTTCGATCCAGAAGGTCATGTTGGTGTAAAAATTATTTGTGACAGGAAAGGCAGTGCCGCCTTTGGAAATAGTTTGAGCACATGACTCCCAGCAACATTTCTGTTTGGTGGTATGTCTGGTGTGCAACACTGTTTAAACGTTTTCACATGTGTAAACCCGGTCAGGATTTGATTTCACAGCACAGGGTTCTTTGCTATGAACTTTTAGTAGTAAAATTTATCTTTGGCATCAAGGGCAGTGTCTATATTTCAAAGCTTACATGAGTACTGACGGTTACCAGCCACATCTCTGTGTTCAGGCAATTCGGTTGTGGAGCAGAGTTCTGACATTGCTGCTTTTCAGCAGCATGTAAGCAGCCCTGTTTTCCAGCACAGGCTCAATCCAGAGCCACATGTAATTGTAAAAGTTAGTTGTGACAGGAAATGCAGTGCCACCGTTGCAAATGGTGTGTGCTGATGACCCCCAGCACATTCTCTCAGTGAAGGCAATTGGGTTGTGGAGCAGAGTTCTGACATGGATGCTTACGTGCAGCATGTCAGCAGACCTGTTTTCCAGCACAGGTTCGATCCAGAAGGTCATGTTGGTGTAAAAGTTAGTTATGACAGGAAAGGCAGTGCGACCAGTGGAAATACTTTGAGCACATGACTCCCAGCAACATTTCTGTTTGGTGGTATGTCTGGTGTGCAACACTGTTTAAAAGTTTTTACATGGACAGACCAGATCAGTATTCGATTTCACAGCCCAGGCTGCATTTCAATGAACTTTTAGTACTAAAATTTATTTGTGGCATCAAGGGCAGTGCCGTTATTACGAAGCTTACATGCGTACTGACGGTTCCCAGCACCATCTCTGAGTGCTGGCAATTCGGTTGTGGAGCAGATTTCTGACATTGCTGTTTGTGTGGAGCCTGTCAGGAGACCTCTTTTCCAGCACAGGTTCGATATAGAGGGTCATGTAGGTGTAAAAGTTAGTTGTGACAGCAAAGGCAGTGCGACCTTTGCAAATAGTGTGTCCTGATGACTTCCAGCACCATCCCTCCGTGCTATTATGTCGGGTGTGCAACACTGTTTAAACGTTTTCACATGTGTAAAACCCGGTCAGGATTTGATTTCACAGCACAGGCTTCTTTGCTATGATCTTTTAGTAGTAAAATTTATCTTTGGCATCAAGGGCAGTGTCTATATTTCAGAGCTTACATGAGTACTGACGGTTACCAGCCACATCTCTGTGTTCAGGCAATTCGGTTGTGGAGCAGAGTTCTGACATTGCTGCTTTTCAGCAGCATGTAAGCAGCCCTGTTTTCCAGCACAGGTTCAATCCAGAGCCACATGTAATTGTAAAAGTTAGTTGTGACAGGAAATGCAGTGCCACCGTTGCAAATGGTGTGTGCTGATGACCCCCAGCACATTCTCTGAGTGAAGGCAATTGGGTTGTGGAGCAGAGTTCTGACATGGATGCTTACGTGCATCATGTCAGCAGACCTGTTTTCCAGCACAGGTTCGATCCATAGGCTCATGTTGGTGTAAAAGTTAGTTGTGACAGGAAAGGCAGTGCCGCCTCTGCAGATGGTGTGTGCTGATGACTCCCCCGCACGATCTCTGAGTGCAGGCAAATCGCTTGTGGACCAGAGTTCTGACATTACAGCTTGAGTGCAGCATGTCAGCAAACCTGTTTTCCAGCACAGGTTCGATCCAGAAGGTCATGTTGGTGTAAAAATTATTTGTGACAGGAAAGGCAGTGCCGCCTTTGGAAATAGTTTGAGCACATGACTCCCAGCAACATTTCTGTTTGGTGGTATGTCTGGTGTGCAACACTGTTTAAAACGTTTTCACATGTGTAAACCCGGTCAGGATTTGATTTCACAGCACAGGGTTCTTTGCTATGAACTTTTAGTAGTAAAATTTATCTTTGGCATCAAGGGCAGTGTCTATATTTCAAAGCTTACATGAGTACTGACGGTTACCAGCCACATCTCTGTGTTCAGGCAATTCAGTTGTGGAGCAGAGTTTCTGACATTGCTGCTTTTCAGCAGCATGTAAGCAGCCCTGTTTTCCAGCACAGGTTCAATCCAGAGCCACATGTAATTGTAAAAGTTAGTTGTGACAGGAAATGCAGTGCCACCTTTGCAAATGGTGTGTGCTGATGACCCCCAGCACATTCTCTGAGTGAAGGCAATTGGATTGTGGAGCAGAGTTCTGACATGGATGCTTATGTGCATCCTGTCAGCAGACCTGTTTTCCAGCACAGGTTCGATCCATAGGCTCATGTAGGTGTAAAAGTTAGTTGTGACAGGAAAGGCAGTGCCGCCTCTGCAAATGGTGTGTGCTGATGACTCCCCCGCACGATCTCTGAGTGCAGGCAAATCGCTTGTGGACCAGAGTTCTGACATTACAGCTTGAGTGCAGCATGTCAGCAAAACTGTTTTCCAGCACAGGTTCGATCCAGAAGGTCATGTTGGTGTAAAAATTATTTGTGACAGGAAAGGCAGTGCCGCCTTTGGAAATAGTTTGAGCACATGACTCCCAGCAACATTTCTGTTTGGTGGTATGTCTGGTGTGCAACACTGTTTAAACGTTTTCACATGTGTAAACCCGGTCAGGATTTGATTTCACAGCACAGGGTTCTTTGCTATGAACTTTTAGTAGTAAAATTTATCTTTGGCATCAAGGGCAGTGTCTATATTTCAAAGCTTACATGAGTACTGACGGTTACCAGCCACATCTCTGTGTTCAGGCAATTCGGTTGTGGAGCAGAGTTCTGACATTGCTGCTTTTCAGCAGCATGTAAGCAGCCCTGTTTTCCAGCACAGGCTCAATCCAGAGCCACATGTAATTGTAAAAGTTAGTTGTGACAGGAAATGCAGTGCCACCGTTGCAAATGGTGTGTGCTGATGACCCCCAGCACATTCTCTCAGTGAAGGCAATTGGGTTGTGGAGCAGAGTTCTGACATGGATGCTTACGTGCAGCATGTCAGCAGACCTGTTTTCCAGCACAGGTTCGATCCAGAAGGTCATGTTGGTGTAAAAGTTAGTTATGACAGGAAAGGCAGTGCGACCAGTGGAAATACTTTGAGCACATGACTCCCAGCAACATTTCTGTTTGGTGGTATGTCTGGTGTGCAACACTGTTTAAAAGTTTTTACATGGACAGACCAGATCAGTATTCGATTTCACAGCCCAGGCTGCATTTCAATGAACTTTTAGTACTAAAATTTATTTGTGGCATCAAGGGCAGTGCCGTTATTACGAAGCTTACATGCGTACTGACGGTTCCCAGCACCATCTCTGAGTGCTGGCAATTCGGTTGTGGAGCAGATTTCTGACATTGCTGTTTGTGTGGAGCCTGTCAGGAGACCTGTTTTCCAGCACAGGTTCGATATAGAGGGTCATGTAGGTGTAAAAGTTAGTTGTGACAGCAAAGGCAGTGCGACCTTTGCAAATAGTGTGTCCTGATGACTTCCAGCACCATCCCTCCGTGCTATTATGTCGGGTGTGCAACACTGTTTAAAACGTTTTCACATGTGTAAACCCGGTCAGGATTTGATTTCACAGCACAGGCTTCTTTGCTATGAAGTTTCGTAGTAAAATTTATCTTTGGCATCAAGCGCAGTGTCTGTATTTCAAAGCTTACATGTGTACTGACGGTTCCCAGGACCGTCTCAGAGTGTTGGCAATTCCGTTGTGGAGCAGAGTTCTGACTTGGATGCTTACGTGCATCCTGTCAGCAGACCTGTTTTCCAGCACAGGTTCAATCCAGAGCCACATGTAGGTGTAAAAGTTAGTTGTGACAGGAAAGGCAGTGCCGCCTCTGAAAATGGTGTGTGCTGATGACTCCCACGCACGATCTCTGAGTGCAGGCAAATCGCTTGTGGACCAGAGTTCTGACATTACAGCTTGAGTGCAGCATGTCAGCAAACCTGTTTTCCAGCACAGGTTCGATCCAGAAGGTCATGTTGGTGTAAAAATTATTTATGACAGGAAAGGCAGTGCCGCCTTTGGAAACAGTTTGAGCACATGACTCCCAGCAACATTTCTGTTTGGTGGTATGTCTGGTGTGCAACACTGTTTAAATGTTTTCACATGTGTAAACCCGGTCAGGATTTGATTTCACAGCACAGGGTTCTTTGCTATGAACTTTTAGTAGTAAAATTTATCTTTGGCATCAAGGGCAGTGTCTATATTTCAAAGCTTACATGAGTACTGACGGTTACCAGCCACATCTCTGTGTTCAGGCAATTCGGTTGTGGAGCAGAGTTCTGACATTGCTGCTTTTCAGCAGCATGTAAGCAGCCCTGTTTTCCAGCACAGGTTCAATCCAGAGCCACATGTAATTGTAAAAGTTAGTTGTGACAGGAAATGCAGTGCCACCGTTGCAAATGGTGTGTGCTGATGACCCCCAGCACATTCTCTCAGTGAAGGCAATTGGGTTGTGGAGCAGAGTTCTGACATGGATGCTTACGTGCATCATGTCAGCAGACCTGTTTTCCAGCACAGGTTCGATCCAGAAGGTCATGTTGGTGTAAAAGTTAGTTGTGACAGGAAAGGCAGTGCGACCAGTTGAAATAGTTTGAACACATAACTCCCAGCAACATTTCTGTTTGGTGGTATGTCTGGTGTGCAACACTGTTTAAAAGTTTTTACATGTACAGACCAGATCAGGATTCGATTTCACAGCCCAGGCTTCTTTTCAATGAACATTTAGTACTAAAATTTATTTGTGGCATCAAGGGCAGTGCCGTTATTACGAAGCTTACATGCGTACTGACGGTTCCCAGCACCATCACTGAGTGCTGGCAATTCGGTTGTGGAGCAGATTTCTGACATTGCTGTTTGTGTGGAGCCTGTCAGGAGACCTGTTTTCCAGCACAGGTTCTATATAGAGGGTCATGTAGGTGTAAAAGTTAGTTGTGACAGCAAAGGCAGTGCGACCTTTGCAAATAGTGTGTCCTGATGACTTCCAGCACCATCCCTCCGTGCTATTATGTCGGGTGTGCAACACTGTTTAAACGTTTTCACATGTGTAAACCCGGTCAGGATTTGATTTCACAGCACAGGCTTCTTTGCTATGAAGTTTCGTAGTAAAATTTATCTTTGGCATCAAGCGCAGTGTCTGTATTTCAAAGCTTACATGTGTACTGACGGTTCCCAGGACCGTCTCAGAGTGTTGGCAATTCCGTTGTGGAGCAGAGTTCTGACATGGATGCTTACGTGCATCCTGTCAGCAGACCTGTTTTCCAGCACAGGTTCAATCCAGAGCCACATGTAGGTGTAAAAGTTAGTTGTGACAGGAAAGGCAGTGCCGCCTCTGCAAATGGTGTTTGCTGATGACTCCCCCGCACGATCTCTGAGTGCAGGCAAATCGCTTGTGGACCAGAGTTCTGACATTACAGCTTGAGTGCAGCATGTCAGCAAACCTGTTTTCCAGCACAGGTTCGATCCAGAAGGTCATGTTGGTGTAAAAATTATTTATGACAGGAAAGGCAGTGCCGCCTTTGGAAATAGTTTGAGCACATGACTCCCAGCAACATTTCTGTTTGGTGGTATGTCTGGTGTGCAACACTGTTTAAACGTTTTCACATGTGTAAACCCGGTCAGGATTTGATTTCACAGCACAGGGTTCTTTGCTATGAACTTTTAGTAGTAAAATTTATCTTTGGCATCAAGGGCAGTGTCTATATTTCAAAGCTTACATGAGTACTGACGGTTACCAGCCACATCTCTGTGTTCAGGCAATTCGGTTGTGGAGCAGAGTTCTGACATTGCTGCTTTTCAGCAGCATGTAAGCAGCCCTGTTTTCCAGCACAGGTTCGATCCATAGGCTCATGTAGTTGTAAAAGTTAGTTGTGACAGGAAATGCAGTGCCACCGTTGCAAATGGTGTGTGCTGATGACCCCCAGCACATTCTCTGAGTGAAGGCTGTTGGGTTGTGGAGCAGAGTTCTGGCATGGATGCTTACGTGCATCATGTCAGCAGACCTGTTTTCCAGGACAGGTTCGATCCAGAAGGTCATGTTGGTGTAAAAGTTAGTTGTGACAGGAAAGGCAGTGCGACCAGTGGAAATAGTTTGAACACATAACTCCCAGCAACATTTCTGTTTGGTGGTATGTCTGGTGTGCAACACTGTTTAAAAGTTTTTACATGTACAGACCAGATCAGGATTCGATTTCACAGCCCAGGCTTCTTTTCAATGAACATTTAGTACTAAAATTTATTTGTGGCATCAAGGGCAGTGCCGTTATTACGAAGCTTACGTGCGTACTGACGGTTCCCAGCACCATCACTGAGTGCTGGCAATTCGGTTGTGGAGCAGATTTCTGACATAGCTGCTTGTGTGGAGCCAGTCAGGAGACCTGTTTTCCAGCACAGGTTCGATATAGAGGGTCATGTAGGTGTAGAAGTTAGTTGTGACAGAAAGGCAGTGCGACCTTTGCAAATAGTGTGTCCTGATGACTTCCAGCACCATCCCTCCGTGCTATTATGTCGGGTGTGCAACACTGTTTAAACGTTTTCACATGTGTAAACCCGGTCAGGATTTGATTTCACAGCACAGGCTTCTTTGCTATGATCTTTTAGTAGTAAAATTTATCTTTGGCATCAAGGGCAGTGTCTATATTTCACAGCTTACATGAGTACTGACGGTTACCAGCCACATCTCTGTGTTCAGGCAATTCGGTTGTGGAGCAGAGTTCTGACATTGCTGCTTTTCAGCAGCATGTAAGCAGACCTGTTTTCCAGCACAGGTTCAATCCAGAGCCACATGTAATTGTAAAAGTTAGTTGTGACAGGAAATGCAGTGCCACCTTTGCAAATGGTGTGTGCTGATGACCCCCAGCACATTCTCTGAGTGAAGGCAATTGGATTGTGGAGCAGAGTTCTGACATGGATGCTTACGTGCATCCTGTCAGCAGACCTGTTTTCCAGCACAGGTTCGATCCATAGGCTCATGTAGGTGTAAAAGTTAGTTGTGACAGGAAAGGCAGTGCCGCCTCTGCAAATGGTGTGTGCTGATGACTCCCCCGCACGATCTCTGAGTGCAGGCAAATCGCTTGTGGACCAGAGTTCTGACATTACAGCTTGAGTGCAGCATGTCAGCAAACCTGTTTTCCAGCACAGGTTCGATCCAGAAGGTCATGTTGGTGTAAAAATTATTTGTGACAGGAAAGGCAGTGCCGCCTTTGGAAATAGTTTGAGCACATGACTCCCAGCAACATTTCTGTTTGGTGGTATGTCTGGTGTGCAACACTGTTTAAACGATTTCACATGTGTAAACCCGGTCAGGATTTGATTTCACAGCACAGGGTTCTTTGCTATGAACTTTTAGTAGTAAAATTTATCTTTGGCATCAAGGGCAGTGTCTATATTTCAAAGCTTACATGAGTACTGACGGTTACCAGCCACATCTCTGTGTTCAGGCAATTCGGTTGTGGAGCAGAGTTCTGACATTGCTGCTTTTCAGCAGCATGTAAGCAGCCCTGTTTTCCAGCACAGGTTCGATCCATAGGCTCATGTAGTTGTAAAAGTTAGTTGTGACAGGAAATGCAGTGCCACCGTTGCAAATGGTGTGTGCTGATGACCCCCAGCACATTCTCTGAGTGAAGGCTGTTGGGTTGTGGAGCAGAGTTCTGGCATGGATGCTTACGTGCATCATGTCAGCAGACCTGTTTTCCAGGACAGGTTCGATCCAGAAGGTCATGTTGGTGTAAAAGTTAGTTGTGACAGGAAAGGCAGTGCGACCAGTGGAAATAGTTTGAACACATAACTCCCAGCAACATTTCTGTTTGGTGGTATGTCTGGTGTGCAACACTGTTTAAAAGTTTTTACATGTACAGACCAGATCAGGATTCGATTTCACAGCCCAGGCTTCTTTTCAATGAACATTTAGTACTAAAATTTATTTGTGGCATCAAGGGCAGTGCCGTTATTACGAAGCTTACGTGCGTACTGACGGTTCCCAGCACCATCACTGAGTGCTGGCAATTCGGTTGTGGAGCAGATTTCTGACATAGCTGCTTGTGTGGAGCCTGTCAGGAGACCTGTTTTCCAGCACAGGTTCGATATAGAGGGTCATGTAGGTGTAGAAGTTAGTTGTGACAGAAAGGCAGTGCGACCTTTGCAAATAGTGTGTCCTGATGACTTCCAGCACCATCCCTCCGTGCTATTATGTCGGGTGTGCAACACTGTTTAAACGTTTTCACATGTGTAAACCCGGTCAGGATTTGATTTCACAGCACAGGCTTCTTTGCTATGATCTTTTAGTAGTAAAATTTATCTTTGGCATCAAGGGCAGTGTCTATATTTCACAGCTTACATGAGTACTGACGGTTACCAGCCACATCTCTGTGTTCAGGCAATTCGGTTGTGGAGCAGAGTTCTGACATTGCTGCTTTTCAGCAGCATGTAAGCAGACCTGTTTTCCAGCACAGGTTCAATCCAGAGCCACATGTAATTGTAAAAGTTAGTTGTGACAGGAAATGCAGTGCCACCTTTGCAAATGGTGTGTGCTGATGACCCCCAGCACATTCTCTGAGTGAAGGCAATTGGATTGTGGAGCAGAGTTCTGACATGGATGCTTACGTGCATCCTGTCAGCAGACCTGTTTTCCAGCACAGGTTCGATCCATAGGCTCATGTAGGTGTAAAAGTTAGTTGTGACAGGAAAGGCAGTGCCGCCTCTGCAAATGGTGTGTGCTGATGACTCCCCCGCACGATCTCTGAGTGCAGGCAAATCGCTTGTGGACCAGAGTTCTGACATTACAGCTTGAGTGCAGCATGTCAGCAAACCTGTTTTCCAGCACAGGTTCGATCCAGAAGGTCATGTTGGTGTAAAAATTATTTGTGACAGGAAAGGCAGTGCCGCCTTTGGAAATAGTTTGAGCACATGACTCCCAGCAACATTTCTGTTTGGTGGTATGTCTGGTGTGCAACACTGTTTAAACGATTTCACATGTGTAAACCCGGTCAGGATTTGATTTCACAGCACAGGGTTCTTTGCTATGAACTTTTAGTAGTAAAATTTATCTTTGGCATCAAGGGCAGTGTCTATATTTCAAAGCTTACATGAGTACTGACGGTTACCAGCCACATCTCTGTGTTCAGGCAATTCGGTTGTGGAGCAGAGTTCTGACATTGCTGCTTTTCAGCAGCATGTAAGCAGCCCTGTTTTCCAGCACAGGTTCAATCCAGAGCCACATGTAATTGTAAAAGTTAGTTGTGACAGGAAATGCAGTGCCACCGTTGCAAATGGTGTGTGCTGATGACCCCCAGCACATTCTCTCAGTGAAGGCAATTGGGTTGTGGAGCAGAGTTCTGACATGGATGCTTACGTGCATCCTGTCAGCAGACCTGTTTTCCAGCACAGGTTCGATCCAGAAGGTCATGTTGGTGTAAAAGTTAGTTATGACAGGAAAGGCAGTGCGACCAGTGGAAATACTTTGAGCACATGACTCCCAGCAACATTTCTGTTTGGTGGTATGTCTGGTGTGCAACACTGTTTAAAAGTTTTTACATGGACAGACCAGATCAGTATTCGATTTCACAGCCCAGGCTGCATTTCAATGAACTTTTAGTACTAAAATTTATTTGTGGCATCAAGGGCAGTGCCGTTATTACGAAGCTTACATGCGTACTGACGGTTCCCAGCACCATCTCTGAGTGCTGGCAATTCGGTTGTGGAGCAGATTTCTGACATTGCTGTTTGTGTGGAGCCTGTCAGGAGACCTGTTTTCCAGCACAGGTTCGATATAGAGGGTCATGTAGGTGTAAAAGTTAGTTGTGACAGCAAAGGCAGTGCGACCTTTGCAAATAGTGTGTCATGATGACTTCCAGCACCATCCCTCCGTGCTATTATGTCGGGTGTGCAACACTGTTTAAACGTTTTCACATGTGTAAACCCGGTCAGGATTTGATTTCACAGCACAGGCTTCTTTGCTATGAAGTTTCGTAGTAAAATTTATCTTTGGCATCAAGCGCAGTGTCTGTATTTCAAAGCTTACATGTGTACTGACGGTTCCCAGGACCGTCTCAGAGTGTTGGCAATTCCGTTGTGGAGCAGAGTTCTGAAACGAAGCTTTTCTGCAGCATGTCTGCAGACCTGTTTTCCAGCACAGGTTCGATCCATAGGCTCATGTAGTTGTAAAAGTTAGTTGTGACAGGAAAGGCAGTGCCGCCTCTGCAAATGGTGTGTGCTGATGACTCCCCCGCACGATCTCTGAGTGCAGGCAAATCGCTTGTGGACCAGAGTTCTGACATTACAGCTTGAGTGCAGCATGTCAGCAAACCTGTTTTCCAGCACAGGTTCGATCCAGAAGGTCATGTTGGTGTAAAAATTATTTGTGACAGGAAAGGCAGTGCGACCTTTGGAAATAGTTTGAGCACATGACTCCCAGCAACATTTCTGTTTGGTGGTATGTCTGGTGTGCAACACTGTTTAAACGATTTCACATGTGTAAACCCGGTCAGGATTTGATTTCACAGCACAGGGTTCTTTGCTATGAACTTTTAGTAGTAAAATTTATCTTTGGCATCAAGGGCAGTGTCTATATTTCAAAGCTTACATGAGTACTGACGGTTACCAGCCACATCTCTGTGTTCAGGCAATTCGGTTGTGGAGCAGAGTTCTGACATTGCTGCTTTTCAGCAGCATGTAAGCAGCCCTGTTTTCCAGCACAGGCTCAATCCAGAGCCACATGTAATTGTAAAAGTTAGTTGTGACAGGAAATGCAGTGCCACCGTTGCAAATGGTGTGTGCTGATGACCCCCAGCACATTCTCTCAGTGAAGGCAATTGGGTTGTGGAGCAGAGTTCTGACATGGATGCTTACGTGCAGCATGTCAGCAGACCTGTTTTTCAGCACAGGTTCGATCCAGAAGGTCATGTTGGTGTAAAAGTTAGTTGTGACAGGAAAGGCAGTGCGACCAGTGGAAATACTTTGAGCACATGACTCCCAGCAACATTTCTGTTTGGTGGTATGTCTGGTGTGCAACACTGTTTAAAAGTTTTTACATGGACAGACCAGATCAGTATTCGATTTCACAGCCCAGGCTGCTTTTCAATGAACTTTTAGTACTAAAATTTATTTGTGGCATCAAGGGCAGTGCCGTTATTACGAAGCTTACATGCGTACTGACGGTTCCCAGCACCATCTCTGAGTGCTGGCAATTCGGTTGTGGAGCAGATTTCTGACATTGCTGTTTGTGTGGAGCCTGTCAGGAGACCTGTTTTCCAGCACAGGTTCGATATAGAGGGTCATGTAGGTGTAAAAGTTAGTTGTGACAGCAAAGGCAGTGCGACCTTTGCAAATAGTGTGTCATGATGACTTCCAGCACCATCCCTCCGTGCTATTATGTCGGGTGTGCAACACTGTTTAAACGTTTTCACATGTGTAAACCCGGTCAGGATTTGATTTCACAGCACAGGCTTCTTTGCTATGAAGTTTCGTAGTAAAATTTATCTTTGGCATCAAGCGCAGTGTCTGTATTTCAAAGCTTACATGTGTACTGACGGTTCCCAGGACCGTCTCAGAGTGTTGGCAATTCCGTTGTGGAGCAGAGTTCTGAAACGAAGCTTTTCTGCAGCATGTCTGCAGACCTGTTTTCCAGCACAGGTTCGATCCATAGGCTCATGTAGTTGTAAAAGTTAGTTGTGACAGGAAAGGCAGTGCCGCCTCTGCAAATGGTGTGTGCTGATGACTCCCCCGCACGATCTCTGAGTGCAGGCAAATCGCTTGTGGACCAGAGTTCTGATATTACAGCTTGAGTGCAGCATGTCAGCAAACCTGTTTTCCAGCACAGGTTCGATCCAGAAGGTCATGTTGGTGTAAAAATTATTTGTGACAGGAAAGGCAGTGCGACCTTTGGAAATAGTTTGAGCACATGACTCCCAGCAACATTTCTGTTTGGTGGTATGTCTGGTGTGCAACACTGTTTAAAACGATTTCACATGTGTAAACCCGGTCAGGATTTGATTTCACAGCACAGGGTTCTTTGCTATGAACTTTTAGTAGTAAAATTTATCTTTGGCATCAAGGGCAGTGTCTATATTTCAAAGCTTACATGAGTACTGACGGTTACCAGCCACATCTCTGTGTTCAGGCAATTCGGTTGTGGAGCAGAGTTCTGACATTGCTGCTTTTCAGCAGCATGTAAGCAGCCCTGTTTTCCAGCACAGGCTCAATCCAGAGCCACATGTAATTGTAAAAGTTAGTTGTGACAGGAAATGCAGTGCCACCGTTGCAAATGGTGTGTGCTGATGACCCCCAGCACATTCTCTCAGTGAAGGCAATTGGGTTGTGGAGCAGAGTTCTGACATGGATGCTTACGTGCAGCATGTCAGCAGACCTGTTTTTCAGCACAGGTTCGATCCAGAAGGTCATGTTGGTGTAAAAGTTAGTTGTGACAGGAAAGGCAGTGCGACCAGTGGAAATACTTTGAGCACATGACTCCCAGCAACATTTCTGTTTGGTGGTATGTCTGGTGTGCAACACTGTTTAAAAGTTTTTACATGGACAGACCAGATCAGTATTCGATTTCACAGCCCAGGCTGCTTTTCAATGAACTTTTAGTACTAAAATTTATTTGTGGCATCAAGGGCAGTGCCGTTATTACGAAGCTTACATGCGTACTGACGGTTCCCAGCACCATCTCTGAGTGCTGGCAATTCGGTTGTGGAGCAGATTTCTGACATTGCTGTTTGTGTGGAGCCTGTCAGGAGACCTGTTTTCCAGCACAGGTTCGATATAGAGGGTCATGTAGGTGTAAAAGTTAGTTGTGACAGCAAAGGCAGTGCGACCTTTGCAAATAGTGTGTCATGATGACTTCCAGCACCATCCCTCCGTGCTATTATGTCGGGTGTGCAACACTGTTTAAACGTTTTCACATGTGTAAACCCGGTCAGGATTTGATTTCACAGCACAGGCTTCTTTGCTATGAAGTTTCGTAGTAAAATTTATCTTTGGCATCAAGCGCAGTGTCTGTATTTCAAAGCTTACATGTGTACTGACGGTTCCCAGGACCGTCTCAGAGTGTTGGCAATTCCGTTTTGGAGCAGAGTTCTGAAACGATGCTTTTCTGCAGCATGTCTGCAGACCTGTTTTCCAGCACAGGTTCGATCCATAGGCTCATGTAGTTGTAAAAGTTAGTTGTGACAGGAAAGGCAGTGCCGCCTCTGCAAATGGTGTGTGCTGATGACTCCCCCGCACGATCTCTGAGTGCAGGCAAATCGCTTGTGGACCAGAGTTCTGATATTACAGCTTGAGTGCAGCATGTCAGCAAACCTGTTTTCCAGCACAGGTTCGATCCAGAAGGTCATGTTGGTGTAAAAATTATTTGTGACAGGAAAGGCAGTGCGACCTTTGGAAATAGTTTGAGCACATGACTCCCAGCAACATTTCTGTTTGGTGGTATGTCTGGTGTGCAACACTGTTTAAACGTTTTCACTGTGTAAACCCGGTCAGGATTTGATTTCACAGCACAGGGTTCTTTGCTATGAACTTTTAGTAGTAAAATTTATCTTTGGCATCAAGGGCAGTGTCTATATTTCAAAGCTTACATGAGTACTGACGGTTACCAGCCACATCTCTGTGTTCAGGCAATTCGGTTGTGGAGCAGAGTTCTGACATTGCTGCTTTTCAGCAGCATGTAAGCAGCCCTGTTTTCCAGCACAGGTTCAATCCAGAGCCACATGTAATTGTAAAAGTTAGTTGTGACAGGAAATGCAGTGCCACCGTTGCAAATGGTGTGTGCTGATGACCCCCAGCACATTCTCTCAGTGAAGGCAATTGGGTTGTGGAGCAGAGTTCTGACATGGATGCTTACGTGCATCCTGTCAGCAGACCTGTTTTCCAGCACAGGTTCGATCCATAGGCTCATGTAGGTGTAAAAGTTAGTTGTGACAGGAAAGGCAGTGCGACCAGTGGAAATAGTTTGAACACATGACTCCCAGCAACATTTCTGTTTGGTGGTATGTCTGGTGTGCAACACTGCTTAAAAGTTTTTACATGTACAGACCAGATCAGGATTCGATTTCACAGCCCAGGCTTCTTTTCAATGAACATTTAGTACTAAAATTTATTTGTGGCATCAAGTGCAGTGCCGTTATTATGAAGCTTACATGCGTACTAACGGTTCCCAGCACCATCACTGAGTGCTGGCAATTCGGTTGTGGAGCAGATTTCTGACATAGCTGCTTGTGTGAGCCTGTCAGCAGACATTTTTTTCCAGCACAGGTTCGATATAGAGGGTCATGTAGGTGTAGAAGTTAGTTGTGACAGAAAGGCAGTGCGACCTTTGCAAATAGTGTGTCCTGATGACTTCCAGCACCATCCCTCCGTGCTATTATGTCGGGTGTGCAACACTGTTTAAACGTTTTCACATGTGTAAACCCGGTCAGGATTTGATTTCACAGCACAGGCTTCTTTGCTATGAAGTTTTCGTAGTAAAATTTATCTTTGGCATCAAGCGCAGTGTCTGTATTTCAAAGCTTACATGAGTACTGACGGTTACCAGCCACATCTCTGTGTTCACGCAATTCGGTTGTGGAGCAGAGTTCTGACATTGCTGCTTTTCAGCAGCATGTAAGCAGACCTGTTTTCCAGCACAGGTTCGATCCATAGGCTCATGAATGTGTAAAAGTTAGTTGTGACAGGAAAGGCAGTGCCGCCTCTGCAAATGGTGTGTGCTGATGACCCCCAGCACATTCTCTGAGTGAAGGCTGTTGGGTTGTGGAGCAGAGTTCTGACATGGATGCTTACGTGCAGCAAGTCAGCAGACCTGTTTTCCAGCACAGGTTCGATCCAGAAGGTCATGTTGGTGTAAAAGTTAGTTGTGACAGGAAAGGCAGTGCGACCAGTGGAAATAGTTTGAACACATAACTCCCAGCAACATTTCTGTTTGGTGGTATGTCTGGTGTGCAACACTGTTTAAAAGTTTTTACATGTACAGACCAGATCAGGATTCGATTTCACAGCCCAGGCTTCTTTTCAATGAACATTTAGTACTAAAATTTATTTGTGGCATCAAGGGCAGTGCCGTTATTACGAAGCTTACATGCGTACTGACGGTTCCCAGCACCATCACTGAGTGCTGGCAATTCGGTTGTGGAGCAGATTTCTGACATAGCTGCTTGTGTGGAGCCTGTCAGGAGACCTGTTTTCCAGCACAGGTTCGATATAGAGGGTCATGTAGGTGTAGAAGTTAGTTGTGACAGAAAGGCAGTGCGACCTTTGCAAATAGTGTGTCCTGATGACTTCCAGCACCATCCCTCCGTGCTATTATGTCGGGTGTGCAACACTGTTTAAAACGTTTTCACATGTGTAAACCCGGTCAGGATTTGATTTCACAGCACAGGCTTCTTTGCTATGAACTTTTAGTAGTAAAATTTATCTTTGGCATCAAGGGCAGTGTCTATATTTCAGAGCTTACATGAGTACTGACGGTTACCAGCCACATCTCTGTGTTCAGGCAATTCGGTTGTGGAGCAGAGTTCTGACATTGCTGCTTTTCAGCAGCATGTAAGCAGCCCTGTTTTCCAGCACAGGTTCAATCCAGAGCCACATGTAATTGTAAAAGTTAGTTGTGACAGGAAATGCAGTGCCACCTTTGCAAATGGTGTGTGCTGATGACCCCCAGCACATTCTCTGAGTGAAGGCAATTGGATTGTGGAGCAGAGTTCTGACATGGATGCTTACGTGCATCCTGTCAGCAGACCTGTTTTCCAGCACAGGTTCGATCCATAGGCTCATGTAGGTGTAAAAGTTAGTTGTGACAGGAAAGGCAGTGCCGCCTCTGCAAATGGTGTGTGCTGATGACTCCCCCGCACGATCTCTGAGTGCAGGCAAATCGCTTGTGGACCAGAGTTCTGACATTACAGCTTGAGTGCAGCATGTCAGCAAACCTGTTTTCCAGCACAGGTTCGATCCAGAAGGTCATGTTGGTGTAAAAATTATTTGTGACAGGAAAGGCAGTGCCGCCTTTGGAAATAGTTTGAGCACATGACTCCCAGCAACATTTCTGTTTGGTGGTATGTCTGGTGTGCAACACTGTTTAAACGATTTCACATGTGTAAACCCGGTCAGGATTTGATTTCACAGCACAGGGTTCTTTGCTATGAACTTTTAGTAGTAAAATTTATCTTTGGCATCAAGGGCAGTGTCTATATTTCAAAGCTTACATGAGTACTGACGGTTACCAGCCACATCTCTGTGTTCAGGCAATTCGGTTGTGGAGCAGAGTTCTGACATTGCTGCTTTTCAGCAGCATGTAAGCAGCCCTGTTTTCCAGCACAGGCTCAATCCAGAGCCACATGTAATTGTAAAAGTTAGTTGTGACAGGAAATGCAGTGCCACCGTTGCAAATGGTGTGTGCTGATGACCCCCAGCACATTCTCTCAGTGAAGGCAATTGGGTTGTGGAGCAGAGTTCTGACATGGATGCTTACGTGCAGCATGTCAGCAGACCTGTTTTCCAGCACAGGTTCGATCCAGAAGGTCATGTTGGTGTAAAAGTTAGTTATGACAGGAAAGGCAGTGCGACCAGTGGAAATACTTTGAGCACATGACTCCCAGCAACATTTCTGTTTGGTGGTATGTCTGGTGTGCAACACTGTTTAAAAGTTTTTACATGGACAGACCAGATCAGTATTCGATTTCACAGCCCAGGCTGCTTTTCAATGAACTTTTAGTACTAAAATTTATTTGTGGCATCAAGGGCAGTGCCGTTATTACGAAGCTTACATGCGTACTGACGGTTCCCAGCACCATCTCTGAGTGCTGGCAATTCGGTTGTGGAGCAGATTTCTGACATTGCTGTTTGTGTGGAGCCTGTCAGGAGACCTGTTTTCCAGCACAGGTTCGATATAGAGGGTCATGTAGGTGTAAAAGTTAGTTGTGACAGCAAAGGCAGTGCGACCTTTGCAAATAGTGTGTCATGATGACTTCCAGCACCATCCCTCCGTGCTATTATGTCGGGTGTGCAACACTGTTTAAACGTTTTCACATGTGTAAACCCGGTCAGGATTTGATTTCACAGCACAGGCTTCTTTGCTATGAAGTTTCGTAGTAAAATTTATCTTTGGCATCAAGCGCAGTGTCTGTATTTCAAAGCTTACATGTGTACTGACGGTTCCCAGGACCGTCTCAGAGTGTTGGCAATTCCGTTGTGGAGCAGAGTTCTGAAACGAAGCTTTTCTGCAGCATGTCTGCAGACCTGTTTTCCAGCACAGGTTCGATCCATAGGCTCATGTAGTTGTAAAAGTTAGTTGTGACAGGAAAGGCAGTGCCGCCTCTGCAAATGGTGTGTGCTGATGACTCCCCCGCACGATCTCTGAGTGCAGGCAAATCGCTTGTGGACCAGAGTTCTGATATTACAGCTTGAGTGCAGCATGTCAGCAAACCTGTTTTCCAGCACAGGTTCGATCCAGAAGGTCATGTTGGTGTAAAAATTATTTGTGACAGGAAAGGCAGTGCGACCTTTGGAAATAGTTTGAGCACATGACTCCCAGCAACATTTCTGTTTGGTGGTATGTCTGGTGTGCAACACTGTTTAAACGTTTTCACTGTGTAAACCCGGTCAGGATTTGATTTCACAGCACAGGGTTCTTTGCTATGAACTTTTAGTAGTAAAATTTATCTTTGGCATCAAGGGCAGTGTCTATATTTCAAAGCTTACATGAGTACTGACGGTTACCAGCCACATCTCTGTGTTCAGGCAATTCGGTTGTGGAGCAGAGTTCTGACATTGCTGCTTTTCAGCAGCATGTAAGCAGCCCTGTTTTCCAGCACAGGTTCAATCCAGAGCCACATGTAATTGTAAAAGTTAGTTGTGACAGGAAATGCAGTGCCACCGTTGCAAATGGTGTGTGCTGATGACCCCCAGCACATTCTCTCAGTGAAGGCAATTGGATTGTGGAGCAGAGTTCTGACATGGATGCTTACGTGCATCCTGTCAGCAGACCTGTTTTCCAGCACAGGTTCGATCCATAGGCTCATGTAGGTGTAAAAGTTAGTTGTGACAGGAAAGGCAGTGCCGCCTCTGCAAATGGTGTGTGCTGATGACTCCCCCGCACGATCTCTGAGTGCAGGCAAATCGCTTGTGGACCAGAGTTCTGACATTACAGCTTGAGTGCAGCATGTCAGCAAACCTGTTTTCCAGCACAGGTTCGATCCAGAAGGTCATGTTGGTGTAAAAATTATTTGTGACAGGAAAGGCAGTGCCGCCTTTGGAAATAGTTTGAGCACATGACTCCCAGCAACATTTCTGTTTGGTGGTATGTCTGGTGTGCAACACTGTTTAAACGATTTCACATGTGTAAACCCGGTCAGGATTTGATTTCACAGCACAGGCTTCTTTCCTATGAACTTTTAGTAGTAATATTTATCTTTGGCATCAAGGGCAGTGTCTATATTTCAAAGCTTACATGAGTACTGACGGTTACCAGCCACATCTCTGTGTTCAGGCAATTCGGTTGTGGAGCAGAGTTCTGACATTGCTGCTTTTCAGCAGCATGTAAGCAGCCCTGTTTTCCAGCACAGGCTCAATCCAGAGCCACATGTAATTGTAAAAGTTAGTTGTGACAGGAAATGCAGTGCCACCGTTGCAAATGGTGTGTGCTGATGACCCCCAGCACATTCTCTCAGTGAAGGCAATTGGGTTGTGGAGCAGAGTTCTGACATGGATGCTTACGTGCAGCATGTCAGCAGACCTGTTTTCCAGCACAGGTTCGATCCAGAAGGTCATGTTGGTGTAAAAGTTAGTTATGAAAGGAAAGGCAGTGCGACCAGTGGAAATACTTTGAGCACATGACTCCCAGCAACATTTCTGTTTGGTGGTATGTCTGGTGTGCAACACTGTTTAAAAGTTTTTACATGTACAGACCAGATCAGGATTCGATTTCACAGCCCAGGCTTCTTTTCAATGAACATTTAGTACTAAAATTTATTTGTGGCATCAAGGGCAGTGCCGTTATTACGAAGCTTACATGCGTACTGACGGTTCCCAGCACCATCACTGAGTGCTGGCAATTCGGTTGTGGAGCAGATTTCTGACATAGCTGCTTGTGTGGAGCCTGTCAGGAGACCTGTTTTCCAGCACAGGTTCGATATAGAGGGTCATGTAGGTGTAGAAGTTAGTTGTGACAGAAAGGCAGTGCGACCTTTGCAAATAGTGTGTCCTGATGACTTCCAGCACCATCCCTCCGTGCTATTATGTCGGGTGTGCAACACTGTTTAAACGTTTTCACATGTGTAAACCCGGTCAGGATTTGATTTCACAGCACAGGCTTCTTTGCTATGATCTTTTAGTAGTAAAATTTATCTTTGGCATCAAGGGCAGTGTCTATATTTCAGAGCTTACATGAGTACTGACGGTTACCAGCCACATCTCTGTGTTCAGACAATTCGGTTGTGGAGCAGAGTTCTGACATTGCTGCTTTTCAGCAGCATGTAAGCAGCCCTGTTTTCCAGCACAGGTTCAATCCAAAGCCACATGTAATTGTAAAAGTTAGTTGTGACAGGAAATGCAGTGCCACCTTTGCAAATGGTGTGTGCTGATGACCCCCAGCACATTCTCTGAGTGAAGGCAATTGGATTGTGGAGCAGAGTTCTGACATGGATGCTTACGTGCATCCTGTCAGCAGACCTGTTTTCCAGCACAGGTTCGATCCATAGGCTCATGTAGGTGTAAAAGTTAGTTGTGACAGGAAAGGCAGTGCCGCCTCTGCAAATGGTGTGTGCTGATGACTCCCCCGCACGATCTCTGAGTGCAGGCAAATCGCTTGTGGACCAGAGTTCTGACATTACAGCTTGAGTGCAGCATGTCAGCAAACCTGTTTTCCAGCACAGGTTCGATCCAGAAGGTCATGTTGGTGTAAAAATTATTTGTGACAGGAAAGGCAGTGCCGCCTTTGGAAATAGTTTGAGCACATGACTCCCAGCAACATTTCTGTTTGGTGGTATGTCTGGTGTGCAACACTGTTTAAACGATTTCACATGTGTAAACCCGGTCAGGATTTGATTTCACAGCACAGGGTTCTTTGCTATGAACTTTTAGTAGTAAAATTTATCTTTGGCATCAAGGGCAGTGTCTATATTTCAAAGCTTACATGAGTACTGACGGTTACCAGCCACATCTCTGTGTTCAGGCAATTCGGTTGTGGAGCAGAGTTCTGACATTGCTGCTTTTCAGCAGCATGTAAGCAGCCCTGTTTTCCAGCACAGGCTCAATCCAGAGCCACATGTAATTGTAAAAGTTAGTTGTGACAGGAAATGCAGTGCCACCGTTGCAAATGGTGTGTGCTGATGACCCCCAGCACATTCTCTCAGTGAAGGCAATTGGGTTGTGGAGCAGAGTTCTGACATGGATGCTTACGTGCAGCATGTCAGCAGACCTGTTTTCCAGCACAGGTTCGATCCAGAAGGTCATGTTGGTGTAAAAGTTAGTTATGACAGGAAAGGCAGTGCGACCAGTGGAAATACTTTGAGCACATGACTCCCAGCAACATTTCTGTTTGGTGGTATGTCTGGTGTGCAACACTGTTTAAAAGTTTTTACATGGACAGACCAGATCAGTATTCGATTTCACAGCCCAGGCTGCTTTTCAATGAACTTTTAGTACTAAAATTTATTTGTGGCATCAAGGGCAGTGCCGTTATTACGAAGCTTACATGCGTACTGACGGTTCCCAGCACCATCTCTGAGTGCTGGCAATTCGGTTGTGGAGCAGATTTCTGACATTGCTGCTTGTGTGGAGCCTGTCAGGAGACCTGTTTTCCAGCACAGGTTCGATATAGAGGGTCATGTAGGTGTAAAAGTTAGTTGTGACAGCAAAGGCAGTGCGACCTTTGCAAATAGTGTGTCATGATGACTTCCAGCACCATCCCTCCGTGCTATTATGTCGGGTGTGCAACACTGTTTAAACGTTTTCACATGTGTAAACCCGGTCAGGATTTGATTTCACAGCACAGGCTTCTTTGCTATGAAGTTTCGTAGTAAAATTTATCTTTGGCATCAAGCGCAGTGTCTGTATTTCAAAGCTTACATGTGTACTGACGGTTCCCAGGACCGTCTCAGAGTGTTGGCAATTCCGTTGTGGAGCAGAGTTCTGAAACGAAGCTTTTCTGCAGCATGTCTGCAGACCTGTTTTCCAGCACAGGTTCGATCCATAGGCTCATGTAGTTGTAAAAGTTAGTTGTGACAGGAAAGGCAGTGCCGCCTCTGCAAATGGTGTGTGCTGATGACTCCCCCGCACGATCTCTGAGTGCAGGCAAATCGCTTGTGGACCAGAGTTCTGATATTACAGCTTGAGTGCAGCATGTCAGCAAACCTGTTTTCCAGCACAGGTTCGATCCAGAAGGTCATGTTGGTGTAAAAATTATTTGTGACAGGAAAGGCAGTGCGACCTTTGGAAATAGTTTGAGCACATGACTCCCAGCAACATTTCTGTTTGGTGGTATGTCTGGTGTGCAACACTGTTTAAAACGTTTTCACTGTGTAAACCCGGTCAGGATTTGATTTCACAGCACAGGGTTCTTTGCTATGAACTTTTAGTAGTAAAATTTATCTTTGGCATCAAGGGCAGTGTCTATATTTCAAAGCTTACATGAGTACTGACGGTTACCAGCCACATCTCTGTGTTCAGGCAATTCGGTTGTGGAGCAGAGTTCTGACATTGCTGCTTTTCAGCAGCATGTAAGCAGCCCTGTTTTCCAGCACAGGTTCAATCCAGAGCCACATGTAATTGTAAAAGTTAGTTGTGACAGGAAATGCAGTGCCACCGTTGCAAATGGTGTGTGCTGATGACCCCCAGCACATTCTCTCAGTGAAGGCAATTGGATTGTGGAGCAGAGTTCTGACATGGATGCTTACGTGCATCCTGTCAGCAGACCTGTTTTCCAGCACAGGTTCGATCCATAGGCTCATGTAGGTGTAAAAGTTAGTTGTGACAGGAAAGGCAGTGCCGCCTCTGCAAATGGTGTGTGCTGATGACTCCCCCGCACGATCTCTGAGTGCAGGCAAATCGCTTGTGGACCAGAGTTCTGACATTACAGCTTGAGTGCAGCATGTCAGCAAACCTGTTTTCCAGCACAGGTTCGATCCAGAAGGTCATGTTGGTGTAAAAATTATTTGTGACAGGAAAGGCAGTGCCGCCTTTGGAAATAGTTTGAGCACATGACTCCCAGCAACATTTCTGTTTGGTGGTATGTCTGGTGTGCAACACTGTTTAAACGATTTCACATGTGTAAACCCGGTCAGGATTTGATTTCACAGCACAGGGTTCTTTGCTATGAACTTTTAGTAGTAAAATTTATCTTTGGCATCAAGGGCAGTGTCTATATTTCAAAGCTTACATGAGTACTGACGGTTACCAGCCACATCTCTGTGTTCAGGCAATTCGGTTGTGGAGCAGAGTTCTGACATTGCTGCTTTTCAGCAGCATGTAAGCAGCCCTGTTTTCCAGCACAGGCTCAATCCAGAGCCACATGTAATTGTAAAAGTTAGTTGTGACAGGAAATGCAGTGCCACCGTTGCAAATGGTGTGTGCTGATGACCCCCAGCACATTCTCTCAGTGAAGGCAATTGGGTTGTGGAGCAGAGTTCTGACATGGATGCTTACGTGCAGCAAGTCAGCAGACCTGTTTTCCAGCACAGGTTCGATCCAGAAGGTCATGTTGGTGTAAAAGTTAGTTATGACAGGAAAGGCAGTGCGTCCAGTGGAAATACTTTGAGCACATGACTCCCAGCAACATTTCTGTTTGGTGGTATGTCTGGTGTGCAACACTGTTTAAAAGTTTTTACATGGACAGACCAGATCAGTATTCGATTTCACAGCCCAGGCTGCTTTTCAATGAACTTTTAGTACTAAAATTTATTTGTGGCATCAAGGGCAGTGCCGTTATTACGAAGCTTACATGCGTACTGACGGTTCCCAGCACCATCTCTGAGTGCTGGCAATTCGGTTGTGGAGCAGATTTCTGACATTGCTGTTTGTGTGGAGCCTGTCAGGAGACCTGTTTTCCAGCACAGGTTCGATATAGAGGGTCATGTAGGTGTAAAAGTTAGTTGTGACAGCAAAGGCAGTGCGACCTTTGCAAATAGTGTGTCATGATGACTTCCAGCACCATCCCTCCGTGCTATTATGTCGGGTGTGCAACACTGTTTAAACGTTTTCACATGTGTAAACCCGGTCAGGATTTGATTTCACAGCACAGGCTTCTTTGCTATGAAGTTTCGTAGTAAAATTTATCTTTGGCATCAAGCGCAGTGTCTGTATTTCAAAGCTTACATGTGTACTGACGGTTCCCAGGACCGTCTCAGAGTGTTGGCAATTCCGTTGTGGAGCAGAGTTCTGAAACGAAGCTTTTCTGCAGCATGTCTGCAGACCTGTTTTCCAGCACAGGTTCGATCCATAGGCTCATGTAGTTGTAAAAGTTAGTTGTGACAGGAAAGGCAGTGCCGCCTCTGCAAATGGTGTGTGCTGATGACTCCCCCGCACGATCTCTGAGTGCAGGCAAATCGCTTGTGGACCAGAGTTCTGATATTACAGCTTGAGTGCAGCATGTCAGCAAACCTGTTTTCCAGCACAGGTTCGATCCAGAAGGTCATGTTGGTGTAAAAATTATTTGTGACAGGAAAGGCAGTGCGACCTTTGGAAATAGTTTGAGCACATGACTCCCAGCAACATTTCTGTTTGGTGGTATGTCTGGTGTGCAACACTGTTTAAACGTTTTCACTGTGTAAACCCAGTCAGGATTTGATTTCACAGCACAGGGTTCTTTGCTATGAACTTTTAGTAGTAAAATTTATCTTTGGCATCAAGGGCAGTGTCTATATTTCAAAGCTTACATGAGTACTGACGGTTACCAGCCACATCTCTGTGTTCAGGCAATTCGGTTGTGGAGCAGAGTTCTGACATTGCTGCTTTTCAGCAGCATGTAAGCAGCCCTGTTTTCCAGCACAGGTTCAATCCAGAGCCACATGTAATTGTAAAAGTTAGTTGTGACAGGAAATGCAGTGCCACCGTTGCAAATGGTGTGTGCTGATGACCCCCAGCACATTCTCTCAGTGAAGGCAATTGGATTGTGGAGCAGAGTTCTGACATGGATGCTTACGTGCATCCTGTCAGCAGACCTGTTTTCCAGCACAGGTTCGATCCATAGGCTCATGTAGGTGTAAAAGTTAGTTGTGACAGGAAAGGCAGTGCCGCCTCTGCAAATGGTGTGTGCTGATGACTCCCCCGCACGATCTCTGAGTGCAGGCAAATCGCTTGTGGACCAGAGTTCTGATATTACAGCTTGAGTGCAGCATGTCAGCAAACCTGTTTTCCAGCACAGGTTCGATCCAGAAGGTCATGTTGGTGTAAAAATTATTTGTGACAGGAAAGGCAGTGCGACCTTTGGAAATAGTTTGAGCACATGACTCCCAGCAACATTTCTGTTTGGTGGTATGTCTGGTGTGCAACACTGTTTAAACGTTTTCACTGTGTAAACCCAGTCAGGATTTGATTTCACAGCACAGGGTTCTTTGCTATGAACTTTTAGTAGTAAAATTTATCTTTGGCATCAAGGGCAGTGTCTATATTTCAAAGCTTACATGAGTACTGACGGTTACCAGCCACATCTCTGTGTTCAGGCAATTCGGTTGTGGAGCAGAGTTCTGACATTGCTGCTTTTCAGCAGCATGTAAGCAGCCCTGTTTTCCAGCACAGGTTCAATCCAGAGCCACATGTAATTGTAAAAGTTAGTTGTGACAGGAAATGCAGTGCCACCGTTGCAAATGGTGTGTGCTGATGACCCCCAGCACATTCTCTCAGTGAAGGCAATTGGATTGTGGAGCAGAGTTCTGACATGGATGCTTACGTGCATCCTGTCAGCAGACCTGTTTTCCAGCACAGGTTCGATCCATAGGCTCATGTAGGTGTAAAAGTTAGTTGTGACAGGAAAGGCAGTGCCGCCTCTGCAAATGGTGTGTGCTGATGACTCCCCCGCACGATCTCTGAGTGCAGGCAAATCGCTTGTGGACCAGAGTTCTGATATTACAGCTTGAGTGCAGCATGTCAGCAAACCTGTTTTCCAGCACAGGTTCGATCCAGAAGGTCATGTTGGTGTAAAAATTATTTGTGACAGGAAAGGCAGTGCGACCTTTGGAAATAGTTTGAGCACATGACTCCCAGCAACATTTCTGTTTGGTGGTATGTCTGGTGTGCAACACTGTTTAAACGTTTTCACTGTGTAAACCCAGTCAGGATTTGATTTCACAGCACAGCGTTCTTTGCTATGAACTTTTAGTAGTAAAATTTATCTTTGGCATCAAGGGCAGTGTCTATATTTCAAAGCTTACATGAGTACTGACGGTTACCAGCCACATCTCTGTGTTCAGGCAATTCGGTTGTGGAGCAGAGTTCTGACATTGCTGCTTTTCAGCAGCATGTAAGCAGCCCTGTTTTCCAGCACAGGTTCAATCCAGAGCCACATGTAATTGTAAAAGTTAGTTGTGACAGGAAATGCAGTGCCACCGTTGCAAATGGTGTGTGCTGATGACCCCCAGCACATTCTCTCAGTGAAGGCAATTGGATTGTGGAGCAGAGTTCTGACATGGATGCTTACGTGCATCCTGTCAGCAGACCTGTTTTTCCAGCACAGGTTCGATCCATAGGCTCATGTAGGTGTAAAAGTTAGTTGTGACAGGAAAGGCAGTGCCGCCTCTGCAAATGGTGTGTGCTGATGACTCCCCCGCATGATCTCTGAGTGCAGGCAAATCGCTTGTGGACCAGAGTTCTGACATTACAGCTTGAGTGCAGCATGTCAGCAAACCTGTTTTCCAGCACAGGTTCGATCCAGAAGGTCATGTTGGTGTAAAAATTATTTGTGACAGGAAAGGCAGTGCCGCCTTTGGAAATAGTTTGAGCACATGACTCCCAGCAACATTTCTGTTTGGTGGTATGTCTGGTGTGCAACACTGTTTAAAACGATTTCACATGTGTAAACCCGGTCAGGATTTGATTTCACAGCACAGGGTTCTTTGCTATGAACTTTTAGTAGTAAAATTTATCTTTGGCATCAAGGGCAGTGTCTATATTTCAAAGCTTACATGAGTACTGACGGTTACCAGCCACATCTCTGTGTTCAGGCAATTCGGTTGTGGAGCAGAGTTCTGACATTGCTGCTTTTCAGCAGCATGTAAGCAGCCCTGTTTTCCAGCACAGGCTCAATCCAGAGCCACATGTAATTGTAAAAGTTAGTTGTGACAGGAAATGCAGTGCCACCGTTGCAAATGGTGTGTGCTGATGACCCCCAGCACATTCTCTCAGTGAAGGCAATTGGGTTGTGGAGCAGAGTTCTGACATGGATGCTTACGTGCAGCATGTCAGCAGACCTGTTTTCCAGCACAGGTTCGATCCAGAAGGTCATGTTGGTGTAAAAGTTAGTTATGAAAGGAAAGGCAGTGCGACCAGTGGAAATACTTTGAGCACATGACTCCCAGCAACATTTCTGTTTGGTGGTATGTCTGGTGTGCAACACTGTTTAAAAGTTTTTACATGTACAGACCAGATCAGGATTCGATTTCACAGCCCAGGCTTCTTTTCAATGAACATTTAGTACTAAAATTTATTTGTGGCATCAAGGGCAGTGCCGTTATTACGAAGCTTACATGCGTACTGACGGTTCCCAGCACCATCACTGAGTGCTGGCAATTCGGTTGTGGAGCAGATTTCTGACATAGCTGCTTGTGTGGAGCCTGTCAGGAGACCTGTTTTCCAGCACAGGTTCGATATAGAGGGTCATGTAGGTGTAGAAGTTAGTTGTGACAGAAAGGCAGTGCGACCTTTGCAAATAGTGTGTCCTGATGACTTCCAGCACCATCCCTCCGTGCTATTATGTCGGGTGTGCAACACTGTTTAAACGTTTTCACATGTGTAAACCCGGTCAGGATTTGATTTCACAGCACAGGCTTCTTTGCTATGATCTTTTAGTAGTAAAATTTATCTTTGGCATCAAGGGCAGTGTCTATATTTCAGAGCTTACATGAGTACTGACGGTTACCAGCCACATCTCTGTGTTCAGACAATTCGGTTGTGGAGCAGAGTTCTGACATTGCTGCTTTTCAGCAGCATGTAAGCAGCCCTGTTTTCCAGCACAGGTTCAATCCAAAGCCACATGTAATTGTAAAAGTTAGTTGTGACAGGAAATGCAGTGCCACCTTTGCAAATGGTGTGTGCTGATGACCCCCAGCACATTCTCTGAGTGAAGGCAATTGGATTGTGGAGCAGAGTTCTGACATGGATGCTTACGTGCATCCTGTCAGCAGACCTGTTTTCCAGCACAGGTTCGATCCATAGGCTCATGTAGGTGTAAAAGTTAGTTGTGACAGGAAAGGCAGTGCCGCCTCTGCAAATGGTGTGTGCTGATGACTCCCCCGCACGATCTCTGAGTGCAGGCAAATCGCTTGTGGACCAGAGTTCTGACATTACAGCTTGAGTGCAGCATGTCAGCAAACCTGTTTTCCAGCACAGGTTCGATCCAGAAGGTCATGTTGGTGTAAAAATTATTTGTGACAGGAAAGGCAGTGCCGCCTTTGGAAATAGTTTGAGCACATGACTCCCAGCAACATTTCTGTTTGGTGGTATGTCTGGTGTGCAACACTGTTTAAACGATTTCACATGTGTAAACCCGGTCAGGATTTGATTTCACAGCACAGGGTTCTTTGCTATGAACTTTTAGTAGTAAAATTTATCTTTGGCATCAAGGGCAGTGTCTATATTTCAAAGCTTACATGAGTACTGACGGTTACCAGCCACATCTCTGTGTTCAGGCAATTCGGTTGTGGAGCAGAGTTCTGACATTGCTGCTTTTCAGCAGCATGTAAGCAGCCCTGTTTTCCAGCACAGGCTCAATCCAGAGCCACATGTAATTGTAAAAGTTAGTTGTGACAGGAAATGCAGTGCCACCGTTGCAAATGGTGTGTGCTGATGACCCCCAGCACATTCTCTCAGTGAAGGCAATTGGGTTGTGGAGCAGAGTTCTGACATGGATGCTTACGTGCAGCATGTCAGCAGACCTGTTTTCCAGCACAGGTTCGATCCAGAAGGTCATGTTGGTGTAAAAGTTAGTTATGACAGGAAAGGCAGTGCGACCAGTGGAAATACTTTGAGCACATGACTCCCAGCAACATTTCTGTTTGGTGGTATGTCTGGTGTGCAACACTGTTTAAAAGTTTTTACATGGACAGACCAGATCAGTATTCGATTTCACAGCCCAGGCTGCTTTTCAATGAACTTTTAGTACTAAAATTTATTTGTGGCATCAAGGGCAGTGCCGTTATTACGAAGCTTACATGCGTACTGACGGTTCCCAGCACCATCTCTGAGTGCTGGCAATTCGGTTGTGGAGCAGATTTCTGACATTGCTGTTTGTGTGGAGCCTGTCAGGAGACCTGTTTTCCAGCACAGGTTCGATATAGAGGGTCATGTAGGTGTAAAAGTTAGTTGTGACAGCAAAGGCAGTGCGACCTTTGCAAATAGTGTGTCATGATGACTTCCAGCACCATCCCTCCGTGCTATTATGTCGGGTGTGCAACACTGTTTAAACGTTTTCACATGTGTAAACCCGGTCAGGATTTGATTTCACAGCACAGGCTTCTTTGCTATGAAGTTTCGTAGTAAAATTTATCTTTGGCATCAAGCGCAGTGTCTGTATTTCAAAGCTTACATGTGTACTGACGGTTCCCAGGACCGTCTCAGAGTGTTGGCAATTCCGTTGTGGAGCAGAGTTCTGAAACGAAGCTTTTCTGCAGCATGTCTGCAGACCTGTTTTCCAGCACAGGTTCGATCCATAGGCTCATGTAGTTGTAAAAGTTAGTTGTGACAGGAAAGGCAGTGCCGCCTCTGCAAATGGTGTGTGCTGATGACTCCCCCGCACGATCTCTGAGTGCAGGCAAATCGCTTGTGGACCAGAGTTCTGATATTACAGCTTGAGTGCAGCATGTCAGCAAACCTGTTTTCCAGCACAGGTTCGATCCAGAAGGTCATGTTGGTGTAAAAATTATTTGTGACAGGAAAGGCAGTGCGACCTTTGGAAATAGTTTGAGCACATGACTCCCAGCAACATTTCTGTTTGGTGGTATGTCTGGTGTGCAACACTGTTTAAAACGTTTTCACTGTGTAAACCCGGTCAGGATTTGATTTCACAGCACAGGGTTCTTTGCTATGAACTTTTAGTAGTAAAATTTATCTTTGGCATCAAGGGCAGTGTCTATATTTCAAAGCTTACATGAGTACTGACGGTTACCAGCCACATCTCTGTGTTCAGGCAATTCGGTTGTGGAGCAGAGTTCTGACATTGCTGCTTTTCAGCAGCATGTAAGCAGCCCTGTTTTCCAGCACAGGTTCAATCCAGAGCCACATGTAATTGTAAAAGTTAGTTGTGACAGGAAATGCAGTGCCACCGTTGCAAATGGTGTGTGCTGATGACCCCCAGCACATTCTCTCAGTGAAGGCAATTGGATTGTGGAGCAGAGTTCTGACATGGATGCTTACGTGCATCCTGTCAGCAGACCTGTTTTCCAGCACAGGTTCGATCCATAGGCTCATGTAGGTGTAAAAGTTAGTTGTGACAGGAAAGGCAGTGCCGCCTCTGCAAATGGTGTGTGCTGATGACTCCCCCGCACGATCTCTGAGTGCAGGCAAATCGCTTGTGGACCAGAGTTCTGACATTACAGCTTGAGTGCAGCATGTCAGCAAACCTGTTTTCCAGCACAGGTTCGATCCAGAAGGTCATGTTGGTGTAAAAATTATTTGTGACAGGAAAGGCAGTGCCGCCTTTGGAAATAGTTTGAGCACATGACTCCCAGCAACATTTCTGTTTGGTGGTATGTCTGGTGTGCAACACTGTTTAAACGATTTCACATGTGTAAACCCGGTCAGGATTTGATTTCACAGCACAGGGTTCTTTGCTATGAACTTTTAGTAGTAAAATTTATCTTTGGCATCAAGGGCAGTGTCTATATTTCAAAGCTTACATGAGTACTGACGGTTACCAGCCACATCTCTGTGTTCAGGCAATTCGGTTGTGGAGCAGAGTTCTGACATTGCTGCTTTTCAGCAGCATGTAAGCAGCCCTGTTTTCCAGCACAGGCTCAATCCAGAGCCACATGTAATTGTAAAAGTTAGTTGTGACAGGAAATGCAGTGCCACCGTTGCAAATGGTGTGTGCTGATGACCCCCAGCACATTCTCTCAGTGAAGGCAATTGGGTTGTGGAGCAGAGTTCTGACATGGATGCTTACGTGCAGCAAGTCAGCAGACCTGTTTTCCAGCACAGGTTCGATCCAGAAGGTCATGTTGGTGTAAAAGTTAGTTATGACAGGAAAGGCAGTGCGTCCAGTGGAAATACTTTGAGCACATGACTCCCAGCAACATTTCTGTTTGGTGGTATGTCTGGTGTGCAACACTGTTTAAAAGTTTTTACATGGACAGACCAGATCAGTATTCGATTTCACAGCCCAGGCTGCTTTTCAATGAACTTTTAGTACTAAAATTTATTTGTGGCATCAAGGGCAGTGCCGTTATTACGAAGCTTACATGCGTACTGACGGTTCCCAGCACCATCTCTGAGTGCTGGCAATTCGGTTGTGGAGCAGATTTCTGACATTGCTGTTTGTGTGGAGCCTGTCAGGAGACCTGTTTTCCAGCACAGGTTCGATATAGAGGGTCATGTAGGTGTAAAAGTTAGTTGTGACAGCAAAGGCAGTGCGACCTTTGCAAATAGTGTGTCATGATGACTTCCAGCACCATCCCTCCGTGCTATTATGTCGGGTGTGCAACACTGTTTAAACGTTTTCACATGTGTAAACCCGGTCAGGATTTGATTTCACAGCACAGGCTTCTTTGCTATGAAGTTTCGTAGTAAAATTTATCTTTGGCATCAAGCGCAGTGTCTGTATTTCAAAGCTTACATGTGTACTGACGGTTCCCAGGACCGTCTCAGAGTGTTGGCAATTCCGTTGTGGAGCAGAGTTCTGAAACGATGCTTTTCTGCAGCATGTCTGCAGACCTGTTTTCCAGCACAGGTTCGATCCATAGGCTCATGTAGTTGTAAAAGTTAGTTGTGACAGGAAAGGCAGTGCCGCCTCTGCAAATGGTGTGTGCTGATGACTCCCCCGCACGATCTCTGAGTGCAGGCAAATCGCTTGTGGACCAGAGTTCTGATATTACAGCTTGAGTGCAGCATGTCAGCAAACCTGTTTTCCAGCACAGGTTCGATCCAGAAGGTCATGTTGGTGTAAAAATTATTTGTGACAGGAAAGGCAGTGCGACCTTTGGAAATAGTTTGAGCACATGACTCCCAGCAACATTTCTGTTTGGTGGTATGTCTGGTGTGCAACACTGTTTAAACGTTTTCACTGTGTAAACCCGGTCAGGATTTGATTTCACAGCACAGGGTTCTTTGCTATGAACTTTTAGTAGTAAAATTTATCTTTGGCATCAAGGGCAGTGTCTATATTTCAAAGCTTACATGAGTACTGACGGTTACCAGCCACATCTCTGTGTTCAGGCAATTCGGTTGTGGAGCAGAGTTCTGACATTGCTGCTTTTCAGCAGCATGTAAGCAGCCCTGTTTTCCAGCACAGGTTCAATCCAGAGCCACATGTAATTGTAAAAGTTAGTTGTGACAGGAAATGCAGTGCCACCGTTGCAAATGGTGTGTGCTGATGACCCCCAGCACATTCTCTCAGTGAAGGCAATTGGATTGTGGAGCAGAGTTCTGACATGGATGCTTACGTGCATCCTGTCAGCAGACCTGTTTTCCAGCACAGGTTCGATCCATAGGCTCATGTAGGTGTAAAAGTTAGTTGTGACAGGAAAGGCAGTGCCGCCTCTGCAAATGGTGTGTGCTGATGACTCCCCCGCACGATCTCTGAGTGCAGGCAAATCGCTTGTGGACCAGAGTTCTGATATTACAGCTTGAGTGCAGCATGTCAGCAAACCTGTTTTCCAGCACAGGTTCGATCCAGAAGGTCATGTTGGTGTAAAAATTATTTGTGACAGGAAAGGCAGTGCGACCTTTGGAAATAGTTTGAGCACATGACTCCCAGCAACATTTCTGTTTGGTGGTATGTCTGGTGTGCAACACTGTTTAAACGTTTTCACTGTGTAAACCCGGTCAGGATTTGATTTCACAGCACAGGGTTCTTTGCTATGAACTTTTAGTAGTAAAATTTATCTTTGGCATCAAGGGCAGTGTCTATATTTCAAAGCTTACATGAGTACTGACGGTTACCAGCCACATCTCTGTGTTCAGGCAATTCGGTTGTGGAGCAGAGTTCTGACATTGCTGCTTTTCAGCAGCATGTAAGCAGCCCTGTTTTCCAGCACAGGCTCAATCCAGAGCCACATGTAATTGTAAAAGTTAGTTGTGACAGGAAATGCAGTGCCACCGTTGCAAATGGTGTGTGCTGATGACTCCCAGCACATTCTCTCAGTGAAGGCAATTGGGTTGTGGAGCAGAGTTCTGACATGGATGCTTACGTGCAGCATGTCAGCAGACCTGTTTTCCAGCACAGGTTCGATCCAGAAGGTCATGTTGGTGTAAAAGTTAGTTATGACAGGAAAGGCAGTGCGACCAGTGGAAATACTTTGAGCACATGACTCCCAGCAACATTTCTGTTTGGTGGTATGTCTGGTGTGCAACACTGTTTAAAAGTTTTTACATGGACAGACCAGATCAGTATTCGATTTCACAGCCCAGGCTGCTTTTCAATGAACTTTTAGTACTAAAATTTATTTGTGGCATCAAGGGCAGTGCCGTTATTACGAAGCTTACATGCGTACTGACGGTTCCCAGCACCATCTCGGAGTGCTGGCAATTCGGTTGTGGAGCAGATTTCTGACATTGCTGTTTGTGTGGAGCCTGTCAGGAGACCTGTTTTCCAGCACAGGTTCGATATAGAGGGTCATGTAGGTGTAAAAGTTAGTTGTGACAGCAAAGGCAGTGCGACCTTTGCAAATAGTGTGTCATGATGACTTCCAGCACCATCCCTCCGTGCTATTATGTCGGGTGTGCAACACTGTTTAAACGTTTTCACATGTGTAAACCCGGTCAGGATTTGATTTCACAGCACAGGCTTCTTTGCTATGAAGTTTCGTAGTAAAATTTATCTTTGGCATCAAGCGCAGTGTCTGTATTTCAAAGCTTACATGTGTACTGACGGTTCCCAGGACCGTCTCAGAGTGTTGGCAATTCCGTTGTGGAGCAGAGTTCTGAAACGAAGCTTTTCTGCAGCATGTCTGCAGACCTGTTTTCCAGCACAGGTTCGATCCATAGGCTCATGTAGTTGTAAAAGTTAGTTGTGACAGGAAAGGCAGTGCCGCCTCTGCAAATGGTGTGTGCTGATGACTCCCCCGCACGATCTCTGAGTGCAGGCAAATCGCTTGTGGACCAGAGTTCTGATATTACAGCTTGAGTGCAGCATGTCAGCAAACCTGTTTTCCAGCACAGGTTCGATCCAGAAGGTCATGTTGGTGTAAAAATTATTTGTGACAGGAAAGGCAGTGCGACCTTTGGAAATAGTTTGAGCACATGACTCCCAGCAACATTTCTGTTTGGTGGTATGTCTGGTGTGCAACACTGTTTAAACGTTTTCACTGTGTAAACCCGGTCAGGATTTGATTTCACAGCACAGGGTTCTTTGCTATGAACTTTTAGTAGTAAAATTTATCTTTGGCATCAAGGGCAGTGTCTATATTTCAAAGCTTACATGAGTACTGACGGTTACCAGCCACATCTCTGTGTTCAGGCAATTCGGTTGTGGAGCAGAGTTCTGACATTGCTGCTTTTCAGCAGCATGTAAGCAGCCCTGTTTTCCAGCACAGGTTCAATCCAGAGCCACATGTAATTGTAAAAGTTAGTTGTGACAGGAAATGCAGTGCCACCGTTGCAAATGGTGTGTGCTGATGACCCCCAGCACATTCTCTCAGTGAAGGCAATTGGATTGTGGAGCAGAGTTCTGACATGGATGCTTACGTGCATCCTGTCAGCAGACCTGTTTTCCAGCACAGGTTCGATCCATAGGCTCATGTAGGTGTAAAAGTTAGTTGTGACAGGAAAGGCAGTGCCGCCTCTGCAAATGGTGTGTGCTGATGACTCCCCCGCACGATCTCTGAGTGCAGGCAAATCGCTTGTGGACCAGAGTTCTGACATTACAGCTTGAGTGCAGCATGTCAGCAAACCTGTTTTCCAGCACAGGTTCGATCCAGAAGGTCATGTTGGTGTAAAAATTATTTGTGACAGGAAAGGCAGTGCCGCCTTTGGAAATAGTTTGAGCACATGACTCCCAGCAACATTTCTGTTTGGTGGTATGTCTGGTGTGCAACACTGTTTAAACGATTTCACATGTGTAAACCCGGTCAGGATTTGATTTCACAGCACAGGGTTCTTTGCTATGAACTTTTAGTAGTAAAATTTATCTTTGGCATCAAGGGCAGTGTCTATATTTCAAAGCTTACATGAGTACTGACGGTTACCAGCCACATCTCTGTGTTCAGGCAATTCGGTTGTGGAGCAGAGTTCTGACATTGCTGCTTTTCAGCAGCATGTAAGCAGCCCTGTTTTCCAGCACAGGCTCAATCCAGAGCCACATGTAATTGTAAAAGTTAGTTGTGACAGGAAATGCAGTGCCACCGTTGCAAATGGTGTGTGCTGATGACCCCCAGCACATTCTCTCAGTGAAGGCAATTGGGTTGTGGAGCAGAGTTCTGACATGGATGCTTACGTGCAGCATGTCAGCAGACCTGTTTTCCAGCACAGGTTCGATCCAGAAGGTCATGTTGGTGTAAAAGTTAGTTATGACAGGAAAGGCAGTGCGACCAGTGGAAATACTTTGAGCACATGACTCCCAGCAACATTTCTGTTTGGTGGTATGTCTGGTGTGCAACACTGTTTAAAAAGTTTTTACATGGACAGACCAGATCAGTATTCGATTTCACAGCCCAGGCTGCTTTTCAATGAACTTTTAGTACTAAAATTTATTTGTGGCATCAAGGGCAGTGCCGTTATTACGAAGCTTACATGCGTACTGACGGTTCCCAGCACCATCTCGGAGTGCTGGCAATTCGGTTGTGGAGCAGATTTCTGACATTGCTGTTTGTGTGGAGCCTGTCAGGAGACCTGTTTTCCAGCACAGGTTCGATATAGAGGGTCATGTAGGTGTAAAAGTTAGTTGTGACAGCAAAGGCAGTGCGACCTTTGCAAATAGTGTGTCATGATGACTTCCAGCACCATCCCTCCGTGCTATTATGTCGGGTGTGCAACACTGTTTAAACGTTTTCACATGTGTAAACCCGGTCAGGATTTGATTTCACAGCACAGGCTTCTTTGCTATGAAGTTTCGTAGTAAAATTTATCTTTGGCATCAAGCGCAGTGTCTGTATTTCAAAGCTTACATGTGTACTGACGGTTCCCAGGACCGTCTCAGAGTGTTGGCAATTCCGTTGTGGAGCAGAGTTCTGAAACGAAGCTTTTCTGCAGCATGTCTGCAGACCTGTTTTCCAGCACAGGTTCGATCCATAGGCTCATGTAGTTGTAAAAGTTAGTTGTGACAGGAAAGGCAGTGCCGCCTCTGCAAATGGTGTGTGCTGATGACTCCCCCGCACGATCTCTGAGTGCAGGCAAATCGCTTGTGGACCAGAGTTCTGATATTACAGCTTGAGTGCAGCATGTCAGCAAACCTGTTTTCCAGCACAGGTTCGATCCAGAAGGTCATGTTGGTGTAAAAAATTATTTGTGACAGGAAAGGCAGTGCGACCTTTGGAAATAGTTTGAGCACATGACTCCCAGCAACATTTCTGTTTGGTGGTATGTCTGGTGTGCAACACTGTTTAAACGTTTTCACTGTGTAAACCCGGTCAGGATTTGATTTCACAGCACAGGGTTCTTTGCTATGAACTTTTAGTAGTAAAATTTATCTTTGGCATCAAGGGCAGTGTCTATATTTCAAAGCTTACATGAGTACTGACGGTTACCAGCCACATCTCTGTGTTCAGGCAATTCGGTTGTGGAGCAGAGTTCTGACATTGCTGCTTTTCAGCAGCATGTAAGCAGCCCTGTTTTCCAGCACAGGTTCAATCCAGAGCCACATGTAATTGTAAAAGTTAGTTGTGACAGGAAATGCAGTGCCACCGTTGCAAATGGTGTGTGCTGATGACCCCCAGCACATTCTCTCAGTGAAGGCAATTGGATTGTGGAGCAGAGTTCTGACATGGATGCTTACGTGCATCCTGTCAGCAGACCTGTTTTCCAGCACAGGTTCGATCCATAGGCTCATGTAGGTGTAAAAGTTAGTTGTGACAGGAAAGGCAGTGCCGCCTCTGCAAATGGTGTGTGCTGATGACTCCCCCGCACGATCTCTGAGTGCAGGCAAATCGCTTGTGGACCAGAGTTCTGACATTACAGCTTGAGTGCAGCATGTCAGCAAACCTGTTTTCCAGCACAGGTTCGATCCAGAAGGTCATGTTGGTGTAAAAATTATTTGTGACAGGAAAGGCAGTGCCGCCTTTGGAAATAGTTTGAGCACATGACTCCCAGCAACATTTCTGTTTGGTGGTATGTCTGGTGTGCAACACTGTTTAAACGATTTCACATGTGTAAACCCGGTCAGGATTTGATTTCACAGCACAGGGTTCTTTGCTATGAACTTTTAGTAGTAAAATTTATCTTTGGCATCAAGGGCAGTGTCTATATTTCAAAGCTTACATGAGTACTGACGGTTACCAGCCACATCTCTGTGTTCAGGCAATTCGGTTGTGGAGCAGAGTTCTGACATTGCTGCTTTTCAGCAGCATGTAAGCAGCCCTGTTTTCCAGCACAGGCTCAATCCAGAGCCACATGTAATTGTAAAAGTTAGTTGTGACAGGAAATGCAGTGCCACCGTTGCAAATGGTGTGTGCTGATGACCCCCAGCACATTCTCTCAGTGAAGGCAATTGGGTTGTGGAGCAGAGTTCTGACATGGATGCTTACGTGCAGCATGTCAGCAGACCTGTTTTCCAGCACAGGTTCGATCCAGAAGGTCATGTTGGTGTAAAAGTTAGTTATGACAGGAAAGGCAGTGCGACCAGTGGAAATACTTTGAGCACATGACTCCCAGCAACATTTCTGTTTGGTGGTATGTCTGGTGTGCAACACTGTTTAAAAGTTTTTACATGGACAGACCAGATCAGTATTCGATTTCACAGCCCAGGCTGCTTTTCAATGAACTTTTAGTACTAAAATTTATTTGTGGCATCAAGGGCAGTGCCGTTATTACGAAGCTTACATGCGTACTGACGGTTCCCAGCACCATCTCGGAGTGCTGGCAATTCGGTTGTGGAGCAGATTTCTGACATTGCTGTTTGTGTGGAGCCTGTCAGGAGACCTGTTTTCCAGCACAGGTTCGATATAGAGGGTCATGTAGGTGTAAAAGTTAGTTGTGACAGCAAAGGCAGTGCGACCTTTGCAAATAGTGTGTCATGATGACTTCCAGCACCATCCCTCCGTGCTATTATGTCGGGTGTGCAACACTGTTTAAACGTTTTCACATGTGTAAACCCGGTCAGGATTTGATTTCACAGCACAGGCTTCTTTGCTATGAAGTTTCGTAGTAAAATTTATCTTTGGCATCAAGCGCAGTGTCTGTATTTCAAAGCTTACATGTGTACTGACGGTTCCCAGGACCGTCTCAGAGTGTTGGCAATTCCGTTGTGGAGCAGAGTTCTGAAACGAAGCTTTTCTGCAGCATGTCTGCAGACCTGTTTTCCAGCACAGGTTCGATCCATAGGCTCATGTAGTTGTAAAAGTTAGTTGTGACAGGAAAGGCAGTGCCGCCTCTGCAAATGGTGTGTGCTGATGACTCCCCCGCACGATCTCTGAGTGCAGGCAAATCGCTTGTGGACCAGAGTTCTGATATTACAGCTTGAGTGCAGCATGTCAGCAAACCTGTTTTCCAGCACAGGTTCGATCCAGAAGGTCATGTTGGTGTAAAAATTATTTGTGACAGGAAAGGCAGTGCGACCTTTGGAAATAGTTTGAGCACATGACTCCCAGCAACATTTCTGTTTGGTGGTATGTCTGGTGTGCAACACTGTTTAAACGTTTTCACTGTGTAAACCCGGTCAGGATTTGATTTCACAGCACAGGGTTCTTTGCTATGAACTTTTAGTAGTAAAATTTATCTTTGGCATCAAGGGCAGTGTCTATATTTCAAAGCTTACATGAGTACTGACGGTTACCAGCCACATCTCTGTGTTCAGGCAATTCGGTTGTGGAGCAGAGTTCTGACATTGCTGCTTTTCAGCAGCATGTAAGCAGCCCTGTTTTCCAGCACAGGTTCAATCCAGAGCCACATGTAATTGTAAAAGTTAGTTGTGACAGGAAATGCAGTGCCACCGTTGCAAATGGTGTGTGCTGATGACCCCCAGCACATTCTCTCAGTGAAGGCAATTGGATTGTGGAGCAGAGTTCTGACATGGATGCTTACGTGCATCCTGTCAGCAGACCTGTTTCCAGCACAGGTTCGATCCATAGGCTCATGTAGGTGTAAAAGTTAGTTGTGACAGGAAAGGCAGTGCCGCCTCTGCAAATGGTGTGTGCTGATGACTCCCCCGCACGATCTCTGAGTGCAGGCAAATCGCTTGTGGACCAGAGTTCTGACATTACAGCTTGAGTGCAGCATGTCAGCAAACCTGTTTTCCAGCACAGGTTCGATCCAGAAGGTCATGTTGGTGTAAAAATTATTTGTGACAGGAAAGGCAGTGCCGCCTTTGGAAATAGTTTGAGCACATGACTCCCAGCAACATTTCTGTTTGGTGGTATGTCTGGTGTGCAACACTGTTTAAACGATTTCACATGTGTAAACCCGGTCAGGATTTGATTTCACAGCACAGGGTTCTTTGCTATGAACTTTTAGTAGTAAAATTTATCTTTGGCATCAAGGGCAGTGTCTATATTTCAAAGCTTACATGAGTACTGACGGTTACCAGCCACATCTCTGTGTTCAGGCAATTCGGTTGTGGAGCAGAGTTCTGACATTGCTGCTTTTCAGCAGCATGTAAGCAGCCCTGTTTTCCAGCACAGGCTCAATCCAGAGCCACATGTAATTGTAAAAGTTAGTTGTGACAGGAAATGCAGTGCCACCGTTGCAAATGGTGTGTGCTGATGACCCCCAGCACATTCTCTCAGTGAAGGCAATTGGGTTGTGGAGCAGAGTTCTGACATGGATGCTTACGTGCAGCATGTCAGCAGACCTGTTTTCCAGCACAGGTTCGATCCAGAAGGTCATGTTGGTGTAAAAGTTAGTTATGACAGGAAAGGCAGTGCGACCAGTGGAAATACTTTGAGCACATGACTCCCAGCAACATTTCTGTTTGGTGGTATGTCTGGTGTGCAACACTGTTTAAAAGTTTTTACATGGACAGACCAGATCAGTATTCGATTTCACAGCCCAGGCTGCTTTTCAATGAACTTTTAGTACTAAAATTTATTTGTGGCATCAAGGGCAGTGCCGTTATTACGAAGCTTACATGCGTACTGACGGTTCCCAGCACCATCTCTGAGTGCTGGCAATTCGGTTGTGGAGCAGATTTCTGACATTGCTGTTTGTGTGGAGCCTGTCAGGAGACCTGTTTTCCAGCACAGGTTCGATATAGAGGGTCATGTAGGTGTAAAAGTTAGTTGTGACAGCAAAGGCAGTGCGACCTTTGCAAATAGTGTGTCCATGATGACTTCCAGCACCATCCCTCCGTGCTATTATGTCGGGTGTGCAACACTGTTTAAACGTTTTCACATGTGTAAACCCGGTCAGGATTTGATTTCACAGCACAGGCTTCTTTGCTATGAAGTTTCGTAGTAAAATTTATCTTTGGCATCAAGCGCAGTGTCTGTATTTCAAAGCTTACATGTGTACTGACGGTTCCCAGGACCGTCTCAGAGTGTTGGCAATTCCGTTGTGGAGCAGAGTTCTGAAACGAAGCTTTTCTGCAGCATGTCTGCAGACCTGTTTTCCAGCACAGGTTCGATCCATAGGCTCATGTAGTTGTAAAAGTTAGTTGTGACAGGAAAGGCAGTGCCGCCTCTGCAAATGGTGTGTGCTGATGACTCCCCCGCACGATCTCTGAGTGCAGGCAAATCGCTTGTGGACCAGAGTTCTGATATTACAGCTTGAGTGCAGCATGTCAGCAAACCTGTTTTCCAGCACAGGTTCGATCCAGAAGGTCATGTTGGTGTAAAAATTATTTGTGACAGGAAAGGCAGTGCGACCTTTGGAAATAGTTTGAGCACATGACTCCCAGCAACATTTCTGTTTGGTGGTATGTCTGGTGTGCAACACTGTTTAAAACGTTTTCACTGTGTAAACCCGGTCAGGATTTGATTTCACAGCACAGGGTTCTTTGCTATGAACTTTTAGTAGTAAAATTTATCTTTGGCATCAAGGGCAGTGTCTATATTTCAAAGCTTACATGAGTACTGACGGTTACCAGCCACATCTCTGTGTTCAGGCAATTCGGTTGTGGAGCAGAGTTCTGACATTGCTGCTTTTCAGCAGCATGTAAGCAGCCCTGTTTTCCAGCACAGGTTCAATCCAGAGCCACATGTAATTGTAAAAGTTAGTTGTGACAGGAAATGCAGTGCCACCGTTGCAAATGGTGTGTGCTGATGACCCCCAGCACATTCTCTCAGTGAAGGCAATTGGATTGTGGAGCAGAGTTCTGACATGGATGCTTACGTGCATCCTGTCAGCAGACCTGTTTTCCAGCACAGGTTCGATCCATAGGCTCATGTAGGTGTAAAAGTTAGTTGTGACAGGAAAGGCAGTGCCGCCTCTGCAAATGGTGTGTGCTGATGACTCCCCCGCACGATCTCTGAGTGCAGGCAAATCGCTTGTGGACCAGAGTTCTGACATTACAGCTTGAGTGCAGCATGTCAGCAAACCTGTTTTCCAGCACAGGTTCGATCCAGAAGGTCATGTTGGTGTAAAAATTATTTGTGACAGGAAAGGCAGTGCCGCCTTTGGAAATAGTTTGAGCACATGACTCCCAGCAACATTTCTGTTTGGTGGTATGTCTGGTGTGCAACACTGTTTAAACGATTTCACATGTGTAAACCCGGTCAGGATTTGATTTCACAGCACAGGGTTCTTTGCTATGAACTTTTAGTAGTAAAATTTATCTTTGGCATCAAGGGCAGTGTCTATATTTCAAAGCTTACATGAGTACTGACGGTTACCAGCCACATCTCTGTGTTCAGGCAATTCGGTTGTGGAGCAGAGTTCTGACATTGCTGCTTTTCAGCAGCATGTAAGCAGCCCTGTTTTCCAGCACAGGCTCAATCCAGAGCCACATGTAATTGTAAAAGTTAGTTGTGACAGGAAATGCAGTGCCACCGTTGCAAATGGTGTGTGCTGATGACCCCCAGCACATTCTCTCAGTGAAGGCAATTGGGTTGTGGAGCAGAGTTCTGACATGGATGCTTACGTGCAGCATGTCAGCAGACCTGTTTTCCAGCACAGGTTCGATCCAGAAGGTCATGTTGGTGTAAAAGTTAGTTATGACAGGAAAGGCAGTGCGACCAGTGGAAATACTTTGAGCACATGACTCCCAGCAACATTTCTGTTTGGTGGTATGTCTGGTGTGCAACACTGTTTAAAAGTTTTTACATGGACAGACCAGATCAGTATTCGATTTCACAGCCCAGGCTGCTTTTCAATGAACTTTTAGTACTAAAATTTATTTGTGGCATCAAGGGCAGTGCCGTTATTACGAAGCTTACATGCGTACTGACGGTTCCCAGCACCATCTCTGAGTGCTGGCAATTCGGTTGTGGAGCAGATTTCTGACATTGCTGTTTGTGTGGAGCCTGTCAGGAGACCTGTTTTCCAGCACAGGTTCGATATAGAGGGTCATGTAGGTGTAAAAGTTAGTTGTGACAGCAAAGGCAGTGCGACCTTTGCAAATAGTGTGTCATGATGACTTCCAGCACCATCCCTCCGTGCTATTATGTCGGGTGTGCAACACTGTTTAAACGTTTTCACATGTGTAAACCCGGTCAGGATTTGATTTCACAGCACAGGCTTCTTTGCTATGAAGTTTCGTAGTAAAATTTATCTTTGGCATCAAGCGCAGTGTCTGTATTTCAAAGCTTACATGTGTACTGACGGTTCCCAGGACCGTCTCAGAGTGTTGGCAATTCCGTTGTGGAGCAGAGTTCTGAAACGATGCTTTTCTGCAGCATGTCTGCAGACCTGTTTTCCAGCACAGGTTCGATCCATAGGCTCATGTAGTTGTAAAAGTTAGTTGTGACAGGAAAGGCAGTGCCGCCTCTGCAAATGGTGTGTGCTGATGACTCCCCCGCACGATCTCTGAGTGCAGGCAAATCGCTTGTGGACCAGAGTTCTGATATTACAGCTTGAGTGCAGCATGTCAGCAAACCTGTTTTCCAGCACAGGTTCGATCCAGAAGGTCATGTTGGTGTAAAAATTATTTGTGACAGGAAAGGCAGTGCGACCTTTGGAAATAGTTTGAGCACATGACTCCCAGCAACATTTCTGTTTGGTGGTATGTCTGGTGTGCAACACTGTTTAAACGTTTTCACTGTGTAAACCCGGTCAGGATTTGATTTCACAGCACAGGGTTCTTTGCTATGAACTTTTAGTAGTAAAATTTATCTTTGGCATCAAGGGCAGTGTCTATATTTCAAAGCTTACATGAGTACTGACGGTTACCAGCCACATCTCTGTGTTCAGGCAATTCGGTTGTGGAGCAGAGTTCTGACATTGCTGCTTTTCAGCAGCATGTAAGCAGCCCTGTTTTCCAGCACAGGTTCAATCCAGAGCCACATGTAATTGTAAAAGTTAGTTGTGACAGGAAATGCAGTGCCACCGTTGCAAATGGTGTGTGCTGATGACCCCCAGCACATTCTCTCAGTGAAGGCAATTGGGTTGTGGAGCAGAGTTCTGACATGGATGCTTACGTGCATCCTGTCAGCAGACCTGTTTTCCAGCACAGGTTCGATCCATAGGCTCATGTAGGTGTAAAAGTTAGTTGTGACAGGAAAGGCAGTGCGACCAGTGGAAATAGTTTGAACACATGACTCCCAGCAACATTTCTGTTTGGTGGTATGTCTGGTGTGCAACACTGCTTAAAAGTTTTTACATGTACAGACCAGATCAGGATTCGATTTCACAGGCCAGGCTTCTTTTCAATGAACATTTAGTACTAAAATTTATTTGTGGCATCAAGTGCAGTGCCGTTATTATGAAGCTTACATGCGTACTGACGGTTCCCAGCACCATCACTGAGTGCTGGCAATTCGGTTGTGGAGCAGATTTCTGACATAGCTGCTTGTGTTAGTCTGTCAGCAGACATTTTTTTCCAGCACAGGTTCGATATAGAGGGTCATGTAGGTGTAGAAGTTAGTTGTGACAGAAAGGCAGTGCGACCTTTGCAAATAGTGTGTCCTGATGACTTCCAGCACCATCCCTCCGTGCTTTTATATCGGGTGTGCAACACTGTTTAAACGTTTTCACATGTGTAAACCCGGTCAGAATTTGATTTCACAGCACAGGCTTCTTTGCTATGAACTTTTAGTAGTAAAATTTATCTTTGGCATCAAGGGCAGTGTCTATATTTCAGAGCTTACATGAGTACTGACGGTTACCAGCCACATCTCTGTGTTCAGGCAATTCGGTTGTGGAGCAGAGTTCTGACATTGCTGCTTTTCAGCAGCATGTAAGCAGCTCTGTTTTCCAGCACAGGTTCAATCCAGAGCCACATGTAATTGTAAAAGTTATTTGTGACAGGAAATGCAGTGCCACCTTTGCAAATGGTGTTTGCTGATGACCCCCAGCACATTCTCTGAGTGAAGGCAATTGGGTTGTGGAGCAGAGTTCTGACATGGATGCTTACGTGCATCCTGTCAGCAGACCTGTTTTCCAGCACAGGTTCGATCCATAGGCTCATGTAGGTGTAAAAGTTAGTTGTGACAGGAAAGGCAGTGCCGCCTCTGCAAATGGTGTGTGCTGATGACTCCCCCGCACGATCTCTGAGTGCAGGCAAATCGCTTGTGGACCAGAGTTCTGACATTACAGCTTGAGTGCAGCATGTCAGCAAACCTGTTTTCCAGCACAGGTTCGATCCAGAAGGTCATGTTGGTGTAAAAATTATTTGTGACAGGAAAGGCAGTGCCGCCTTTGGAAATAGTTTGAGCACATGACTCCCAGCAACATTTCTGTTTGGTGGTATGTCTGGTGTGCAACACTGTTTAAACGATTTCACATGTGTAAACCCGGTCAGGATTTGATTTCACAGCACAGGGTTCTTTGCTATGAACTTTTAGTAGTAAAATTTATCTTTGGCATCAAGGGCAGTGTCTATATTTCAAAGCTTACATGAGTACTGACGGTTACCAGCCACATCTCTGTGTTCAGGCAATTCGGTTGTGGAGCAGAGTTCTGACATTGCTGCTTTTCAGCAGCATGTAAGCAGACCTGTTTTCCAGCACAGGTTCAATCCAGAGCCACATGTAATTGTAAAAGTTAGTTGTGACAGGAAATGCAGTGCCACCTTTGCAAATGGTGTGTGCTGATGACCCCCAGCACATTCTCTGAGTGAAGGCAATTGGATTGTGGAGCAGAGTTCTGACATGGATGCTTACGTGCATCCTGTCAGCAGACCTGTTTTCCAGCACAGGTTCGATCCATAGGCTCATGTAGGTGTAAAAGTTAGTTGTGACAGGAAAGGCAGTGCCGCCTCTGCAAATGGTGTGTGCTGATGACTCCCCCGCACGATCTCTGAGTGCAGGCAAATCGCTTGTGGACCAGAGTTCTGACATTACAGCTTGAGTGCAGCATGTCAGCAAACCTGTTTTCCAGCACAGGTTCGATCCAGAAGGTCATGTTGGTGTAAAAATTATTTGTGACAGGAAAGGCAGTGCCGCCTTTGGAAATAGTTTGAGCACATGACTCCCAGCAACATTTCTGTTTGGTGGTATGTCTGGTGTGCAACACTGTTTAAACGTTTTCACATGTGTAAACCCGGTCAGGATTTGATTTCACAGCACAGGGTTCTTTGCTATGAACTTTTAGTAGTAAAATTTATCTTTGGCATCAAGGGCAGTGTCTATATTTCAAAGCTTACATGAGTACTGACGGTTACCAGCCACATCTCTGTGTTCAGGCAATTCGGTTGTGGAGCAGAGTTCTGACATTGCTGCTTTTCAGCAGCATGTAAGCAGCCCTGTTTTCCAGCACAGGCTCAATCCAGAGCCACATGTAATTGTAAAAGTTAGTTGTGACAGGAAATGCAGTGCCACCGTTGCAAATGGTGTGTGCTGATGACCCCCAGCACATTCTCTCAGTGAAGGCAATTGGGTTGTGGAGCAGAGTTCTGACATGGATGCTTACGTGCATCCTGTCAGCAGACCTGTTTTCCAGCACAGGTTCGATCCATAGGCTCATGTAGGTGTAAAAGTTAGTTGTGACAGGAAAGGCAGTGCGACCAGTGGAAATAGTTTGAACACATGACTCCCAGCAACATTTCTGTTTGGTGGTATGTCTGGTGTGCAACACTGCTTAAAAGTTTTTACATGTACAGACCAGATCAGGATTCGATTTCACAGGCCAGGCTTCTTTTCAATGAACATTTAGTACTAAAATTTATTTGTGGCATCAAGTGCAGTGCCGTTATTATGAAGCTTACATGCGTACTGACGGTTCCCAGCACCATCACTGAGTGCTGGCAATTCGGTTGTGGAGCAGATTTCTGACATAGCTGCTTGTGTGAGTCTGTCAGCAGACATTTTTTTCCAGCACAGGTTCGATATAGAGGGTCATGTAGGTGTAGAAGTTAGTTGTGACAGAAAGGCAGTGCGACCTTTGCAAATAGTGTGTCCTGATGACTTCCAGCACCATCCCTCCGTGCTTTTATATCGGGTGTGCAACACTGTTTAAACGTTTTCACATGTGTAAACCCGGTCAGAATTTGATTTCACAGCACAGGCTTCTTTGCTATGAACTTTTAGTAGTAAAATTTATCTTTGGCATCAAGGGCAGTGTCTATATTTCAGAGCTTACATGAGTACTGACGGTTACCAGCCACATCTCTGTGTTCAGGCAATTCGGTTGTGGAGCAGAGTTCTGACATTGCTGCTTTTCAGCAGCATGTAAGCAGCTCTGTTTTCCAGCACAGGTTCAATCCAGAGCCACATGTAATTGTAAAAGTTATTTGTGACAGGAAATGCAGTGCCACCTTTGCAAATGGTGTGTGCTGATGACCCCCAGCACATTCTCTGAGTGAAGGCAATTGGGTTGTGGAGCAGAGTTCTGACATGGATGCTTACGTGCATCCTGTCAGCAGACCTGTTTTCCAGCACAGGTTCGATCCATAGGCTCATGTAGGTGTAAAAGTTAGTTGTGACAGGAAAGGCAGTGCCGCCTCTGCAAATGGTGTGTGCTGATGACTCCCCCGCACGATCTCTGAGTGCAGGCAAATCGCTTGTGGACCAGAGTTCTGACATTACAGCTTGAGTGCAGCATGTCAGCAAACCTGTTTTCCAGCACAGGTTCGATCCAGAAGGTCATGTTGGTGTAAAAATTATTTGTGACAGGAAAGGCAGTGCCGCCTTTGGAAATAGTTTGAGCACATGACTCCCAGCAACATTTCTGTTTGGTGGTATGTCTGGTGTGCAACACTGTTTAAACGATTTCACATGTGTAAACCCGGTCAGGATTTGATTTCACAGCACAGGGTTCTTTGCTATGAACTTTTAGTAGTAAAATTTATCTTTGGCATCAAGGGCAGTGTCTATATTTCAAAGCTTACATGAGTACTGACGGTTACCAGCCACATCTCTGTGTTCAGGCAATTCGGTTGTGGAGCAGAGTTCTGACATTGCTGCTTTTCAGCAGCATGTAAGCAGCCCTGTTTTCCAGCACAGGTTCAATCCAGAGCCACATGTAATTGTAAAAGTTAGTTGTGACAGGAAATGCAGTGCCACCTTTGCAAATGGTGTGTGCTGATGACCCCCAGCACATTCTCTGAGTGAAGGCAATTGGATTGTGGAGCAGAGTTCTGACATGGATGCTTACGTGCATCCTGTCAGCAGACCTGTTTTCCAGCACAGGTTCGATCCATAGGCTCATGTAGGTGTAAAAGTTAGTTGTGACAGGAAAGGCAGTGCCGCCTCTGCAAATGGTGTGTGCTGATGACTCCCCCGCACGATCTCTGAGTGCAGGCAAATCGCTTGTGGACCAGAGTTCTGACATTACAGCTTGAGTGCAGCATGTCAGCAAACCTGTTTTCCAGCACAGGTTCGATCCAGAAGGTCATGTTGGTGTAAAAATTATTTGTGACAGGAAAGGCAGTGCCGCCTTTGGAAATAGTTTGAGCACATGACTCCCAGCAACATTTCTGTTTGGTGGTATGTCTGGTGTGCAACACTGTTTAAACGTTTTCACATGTGTAAACCCGGTCAGGATTTGATTTCACAGCACAGGGTTCTTTGCTATGAACTTTTAGTAGTAAAATTTATCTTTGGCATCAAGGGCAGTGTCTATATTTCAAAGCTTACATGAGTACTGACGGTTACCAGCCACATCTCTGTGTTCAGGCAATTCGGTTGTGGAGCAGAGTTCTGACATTGCTGCTTTTCAGCAGCATGTAAGCAGCCCTGTTTTCCAGCACAGGCTCAATCCAGAGCCACATGTAATTGTAAAAGTTAGTTGTGACAGGAAATGCAGTGCCACCTTTGCAAATGGTGTGTGCTGATGACCCCCAGCACATTCTCTCAGTGAAGGCAATTGGGTTGTGGAGCAGAGTTCTGACATGGATGCTTACGTGCAGCATGTCAGCAGACCTGTTTTCCAGCACAGGTTCGATCCAGAAGGTCATGTTGGTGTAAAAGTTAGTTATGACAGGAAAGGCAGTGCGACCAGTGGAAATACTTTGAGCACATGACTCCCAGCAACATTTCTGTTTGGTGGTATGTCTGGTGTGCAACACTGTTTAAAAGTTTTTACATGGACAGACCAGATCAGTATTCGATTTCACAGCCCAGGCTGCTTTTCAATGAACTTTTAGTACTAAAATTTATTTGTGGCATCAAGGGCAGTGCCGTTATTACGAAGCTTACATGCGTACTGACGGTTCCCAGCACCATCTCTGAGTGCTGGCAATTCGGTTGTGGAGCAGATTTCTGACATTGCTGTTTGTGTGGAGCCTGTCAGGAGACCTGTTTTCCAGCACAGGTTCGATATAGAGGCTCATGTAGGTGTAAAAGTTAGTTGTGACAGCAAAGGCAGTGCGACCTTTGCAAATAGTGTGTCCTGATGACTTCCAGGACCATCCCTCCGTGCTATTATGTCGGGTGTGCAACACTGTTTAAACGTTTTCACATGTGTAAACCCGGTCAGGATTTGATTTCACAGCACAGGCTTCTTTGCTATGAAGTTTCGTAGTAAAATTTATCTTTGGCATCAAGCGCAGTGTCTGTATTTCAAAGCTTACATGTGTACTGACGGTTCCCAGGACCGTCTCAGAGTGTTGGCAATTCCGTTGTGGAGCAGAGTTCTGAAACGATGCTTTTCTGCAGCATGTCTGCAGACCTGTTTTCCAGCACAGGTTCGATCCATAGGCTCATGTAGTTGTAAAAGTTAGTTGTGACAGGAAAGGCAGTGCCGCCTCTGCAAATGGTGTGTGCTGATGACTCCCCCGCACGATCTCTGAGTGCAGGCAAATCGCTTGTGGACCAGAGTTCTGATATTACAGCTTGAGTGCAGCATGTCAGCAATCCTGTTTTCCAGCACAGGTTCGATCCAGAAGGTCATGTTGGTGTAAAAATTATTTGTGACAGGAAAGGCAGTGCGACCTTTGGAAATAGTTTGAGCACATGACTCCCAGCAACATTTCTGTTTGGTGGTATGTCTGGTGTGCAACACTGTTTAAACGTTTTCACTGTGTAAACCCGGTCAGGATTTGATTTCACAGCACAGGGTTCTTTGCTATGAACTTTTAGTAGTAAAATTTATCTTTGGCATCAAGGGCAGTGTCTATATTTCAAAGCTTACATGAGTACTGACGGTTACCAGCCACATCTCTGTGTTCAGGCAATTCGGTTGTGGAGCAGAGTTCTGACATTGCTGCTTTTCAGCAGCATGTAAGCAGACCTGTTTTCCAGCACAGGTTCAATCCAGAGCCACATGTAATTGTAAAAGTTAGTTGTGACAGGAAATGCAGTGCCACCGTTGCAAATGGTGTGTGCTGATGACCCCCAGCACATTCTCTCAGTGAAGGCAATTGGGTTGTGGAGCAGAGTTCTGACATGGATGCTTACGTGCATCCTGTCAGCAGACCTGTTTTCCAGCACAGGTTCGATCCATAGGCTCATGTAGGTGTAAAAGTTAGTTGTGACAGGAAAGGCAGTGCGACCAGTGGAAATAGTTTGAACACATGACTCCCAGCAACATTTCTGTTTGGTGGTATGTCTGGTGTGCAACACTGCTTAAAAGTTTTTACATGTACAGACCAGATCAGGATTCGATTTCACAGGCCAGGCTTCTTTTCAATGAACATTTAGTACTAAAATTTATTTGTGGCATCAAGTGCAGTGCCGTTATTATGAAGCTTACATGCGTACTGACGGTTCCCAGCACCATCACTGAGTGCTGGCAATTCGGTTGTGGAGCAGATTTCTGACATAGCTGCTTGTGTGAGCCTGTCAGCAGACATTTTTTTTCCAGCACAGGTTCGATATAGAGGGTCATGTAGGTGTAGAAGTTAGTTGTGACAGAAAGGCAGTGCGACCTTTGCAAATAGTGTGTCCTGATGACTTCCAGCACCATCCCTCCGTGCTATTATATCGGGTGTGCAACACTGTTTAAACGTTTTCACATGTGTAAACCCGGTCAGAATTTGATTTCACAGCACAGGCTTCTTTGCTATGAACTTTTAGTAGTAAAATTTATCTTTGGCATCAAGGGCAGTGTCTATATTTCAGAGCTTACATGAGTACTGACGGTTACCAGCCACATCTCTGTGTTCAGGCAATTCGGTTGTGGAGCAGAGTTCTGACATTGCTGCTTTTCAGCAGCATGTAAGCAGCCCTGTTTTCCAGCACAGGTTCAATCCAGAGCCACATGTAATTGTAAAAGTTAGTTGTGACAGGAAATGCAGTGCCACCGTTGCAAATGGTGTGTGCTGATGACCCCCAGCACATTCTCTCAGTGAAGGCAATTGGGTTGTGGAGCAGAGTTCTGACATGGATGCTTACGTGCATCCTGTCAGCAGACCTGTTTTCCAGCACAGGTTCGATCCATAGGCTCATGTAGGTGTAAAAGTTAGTTGTGACAGGAAAGGCAGTGCGACCAGTGGAAATAGTTTGAACACATGACTCCCAGCAACATTTCTGTTTGGTGGTATGTCTGGTGTGCAACACTGCTTAAAAGTTTTTACATGTACAGACCAGATCAGGATTCGATTTCACAGGCCAGGCTTCTTTTCAATGAACATTTAGTACTAAAATTTATTTGTGGCATCAAGTGCAGTGCCGTTATTATGAAGCTTACATGCGTACTGACGGTTCCCAGCACCATCACTGAGTGCTGGCAATTCGGTTGTGGAGCAGATTTCTGACATAGCTGCTTGTGTGAGTCTGTCAGCAGACATTTTTTTCCAGCACAGGTTCGATATAGAGGGTCATGTAGGTGTAGAAGTTAGTTGTGACAGAAAGGCAGTGCGACCTTTGCAAATAGTGTGTCCTGATGACTTCCAGCACCATCCCTCCGTGCTTTTATATCGGGTGTGCAACACTGTTTAAACGTTTTCACATGTGTAAACCCGGTCAGAATTTGATTTCACAGCACAGGCTTCTTTGCTATGAACTTTTAGTAGTAAAATTTATCTTTGGCATCAAGGGCAGTGTCTATATTTCAGAGCTTACATGAGTACTGACGGTTACCAGCCACATCTCTGTGTTCAGGCAATTCGGTTGTGGAGCAGAGTTCTGACATTGCTGCTTTTCAGCAGCATGTAAGCAGCTCTGTTTTCCAGCACAGGTTCAATCCAGAGCCACATGTAATTGTAAAAGTTATTTGTGACAGGAAATGCAGTGCCACCTTTGCAAATGGTGTGTGCTGATGACCCCCAGCACATTCTCTGAGTGAAGGCAATTGGGTTGTGGAGCAGAGTTCTGACATGGATGCTTACGTGCATCCTGTCAGCAGACCTGTTTTCCAGCACAGGTTCGATCCATAGGCTCATGTAGGTGTAAAAGTTAGTTGTGACAGGAAAGGCAGTGCCGCCTCTGCAAATGGTGTGTGCTGATGACTCCCCCGCACGATCTCTGAGTGCAGGCAAATCGCTTGTGGACCAGAGTTCTGACATTACAGCTTGAGTGCAGCATGTCAGCAAACCTGTTTTCCAGCACAGGTTCGATCCAGAAGGTCATGTTGGTGTAAAAATTATTTGTGACAGGAAAGGCAGTGCCGCCTTTGGAAATAGTTTGAGCACATGACTCCCAGCAACATTTCTGTTTGGTGGTATGTCTGGTGTGCAACACTGTTTAAACGATTTCACATGTGTAAACCCGGTCAGGATTTGATTTCACAGCACAGGGTTCTTTGCTATGAACTTTTAGTAGTAAAATTTATCTTTGGCATCAAGGGCAGTGTCTATATTTCAAAGCTTACATGAGTACTGACGGTTACCAGCCACATCTCTGTGTTCAGGCAATTCGGTTGTGGAGCAGAGTTCTGACATTGCTGCTTTTCAGCAGCATGTAAGCAGCCCTGTTTTCCAGCACAGGTTCAATCCAGAGCCACATGTAATTGTAAAAGTTAGTTGTGACAGGAAATGCAGTGCCACCTTTGCAAATGGTGTGTGCTGATGACCCCCAGCACATTCTCTGAGTGAAGGCAATTGGATTGTGGAGCAGAGTTCTGACATGGATGCTTACGTGCATCCTGTCAGCAGACCTGTTTTCCAGCACAGGTTCGATCCATAGGCTCATGTAGGTGTAAAAGTTAGTTGTGACAGGAAAGGCAGTGCCGCCTCTGCAAATGGTGTGTGCTGATGACTCCCCCGCACGATCTCTGAGTGCAGGCAAATCGCTTGTGGACCAGAGTTCTGACATTACAGCTTGAGTGCAGCATGTCAGCAAACCTGTTTTCCAGCACAGGTTCGATCCAGAAGGTCATGTTGGTGTAAAAATTATTTGTGACAGGAAAGGCAGTGCCGCCTTTGGAAATAGTTTGAGCACATGACTCCCAGCAACATTTCTGTTTGGTGGTATGTCTGGTGTGCAACACTGTTTAAACGTTTTCACATGTGTAAACCCGGTCAGGATTTGATTTCACAGCACAGGGTTCTTTGCTATGAACTTTTAGTAGTAAAATTTATCTTTGGCATCAAGGGCAGTGTCTATATTTCAAAGCTTACATGAGTACTGACGGTTACCAGCCACATCTCTGTGTTCAGGCAATTCGGTTGTGGAGCAGAGTTCTGACATTGCTGCTTTTCAGCAGCATGTAAGCAGCCCTGTTTTCCAGCACAGGCTCAATCCAGAGCCACATGTAATTGTAAAAGTTAGTTGTGACAGGAAATGCAGTGCCACCGTTGCAAATGGTGTGTGCTGATGACCCCCAGCACATTCTCTCAGTGAAGGCAATTGGGTTGTGGAGCAGAGTTCTGACATGGATGCTTACGTGCAGCATGTCAGCAGACCTGTTTTCCAGCACAGGTTCGATCCATAGGCTCATGTAGGTGTAAAAGTTAGTTGTGACAGGAAAGGCAGTGCGACCAGTGGAAATAGTTTGAACACATGACTCCCAGCAACATTTCTGTTTGGTGGTATGTCTGGTGTGCAACACTGCTTAAAAGTTTTTACATGTACAGACCAGATCAGGATTCGATTTCACAGGCCAGGCTTCTTTTCAATGAACATTTAGTACTAAAATTTATTTGTGGCATCAAGTGCAGTGCCGTTATTATGAAGCTTACATGCGTACTGACGGTTCCCAGCACCATCACTGAGTGCTGGCAATTCGGTTGTGGAGCAGATTTCTGACATAGCTGCTTGTGTGAGTCTGTCAGCAGACATTTTTTTCCAGCACAGGTTCGATATAGAGGGTCATGTAGGTGTAGAAGTTAGTTGTGACAGAAAGGCAGTGCGACCTTTGCAAATAGTGTGTCCTGATGACTTCCAGCACCATCCCTCCGTGCTTTTATATCGGGTGTGCAACACTGTTTAAACGTTTTCACATGTGTAAACCCGGTCAGAATTTGATTTCACAGCACAGGCTTCTTTGCTATGAACTTTTAGTAGTAAAATTTATCTTTGGCATCAAGGGCAGTGTCTATATTTCAGAGCTTACATGAGTACTGACGGTTACCAGCCACATCTCTGTGTTCAGGCAATTCGGTTGTGGAGCAGAGTTCTGACATTGCTGCTTTTCAGCAGCATGTAAGCAGCTCTGTTTTCCAGCACAGGTTCAATCCAGAGCCACATGTAATTGTAAAAGTTATTTGTGACAGGAAATGCAGTGCCACCTTTGCAAATGGTGTGTGCTGATGACCCCCAGCACATTCTCTGAGTGAAGGCAATTGGGTTGTGGAGCAGAGTTCTGACATGGATGCTTACGTGCATCCTGTCAGCAGACCTGTTTTCCAGCACAGGTTCGATCCATAGGCTCATGTAGGTGTAAAAGTTAGTTGTGACAGGAAAGGCAGTGCCGCCTCTGCAAATGGTGTGTGCTGATGACTCCCCCGCACGATCTCTGAGTGCAGGCAAATCGCTTGTGGACCAGAGTTCTGACATTACAGCTTGAGTGCAGCATGTCAGCAAACCTGTTTTCCAGCACAGGTTCGATCCAGAAGGTCATGTTGGTGTAAAAATTATTTGTGACAGGAAAGGCAGTGCCGCCTTTGGAAATAGTTTGAGCACATGACTCCCAGCAACATTTCTGTTTGGTGGTATGTCTGGTGTGCAACACTGTTTAAACGATTTCACATGTGTAAACCCGGTCAGGATTTGATTTCACAGCACAGGGTTCTTTGCTATGAACTTTTAGTAGTAAAATTTATCTTTGGCATCAAGGGCAGTGTCTATATTTCAAAGCTTACATGAGTACTGACGGTTACCAGCCACATCTCTGTGTTCAGGCAATTCGGTTGTGGAGCAGAGTTCTGACATTGCTGCTTTTCAGCAGCATGTAAGCAGCCCTGTTTTCCAGCACAGGTTCAATCCAGAGCCACATGTAATTGTAAAAGTTAGTTGTGACAGGAAATGCAGTGCCACCTTTGCAAATGGTGTGTGCTGATGACCCCCAGCACATTCTCTGAGTGAAGGCAATTGGATTGTGGAGCAGAGTTCTGACATGGATGCTTACGTGCATCCTGTCAGCAGACCTGTTTTCCAGCACAGGTTCGATCCATAGGCTCATGTAGGTGTAAAAGTTAGTTGTGACAGGAAAGGCAGTGCCGCCTCTGCAAATGGTGTGTGCTGATGACTCCCCCGCACGATCTCTGAGTGCAGGCAAATCGCTTGTGGACCAGAGTTCTGACATTACAGCTTGAGTGCAGCATGTCAGCAAACCTGTTTTCCAGCACAGGTTCGATCCAGAAGGTCATGTTGGTGTAAAAATTATTTGTGACAGGAAAGGCAGTGCCGCCTTTGGAAATAGTTTGAGCACATGACTCCCAGCAACATTTCTGTTTGGTGGTATGTCTGGTGTGCAACACTGTTTAAACGTTTTCACATGTGTAAACCCGGTCAGGATTTGATTTCACAGCACAGGGTTCTTTGCTATGAACTTTTAGTAGTAAAATTTATCTTTGGCATCAAGGGCAGTGTCTATATTTCAAAGCTTACATGAGTACTGACGGTTACCAGCCACATCTCTGTGTTCAGGCAATTCGGTTGTGGAGCAGAGTTCTGACATTGCTGCTTTTCAGCAGCATGTAAGCAGCCCTGTTTTCCAGCACAGGCTCAATCCAGAGCCACATGTAATTGTAAAAGTTAGTTGTGACAGGAAATGCAGTGGCCACCTTTGCAAATGGTGTGTGCTGATGACCCCCAGCACATTCTCTCAGTGAAGGCAATTGGGTTGTGGAGCAGAGTTCTGACATGGATGCTTACGTGCAGCATGTCAGCAGACCTGTTTTCCAGCACAGGTTCGATCCAGAAGGTCATGTTGGTGTAAAAGTTAGTTATGACAGGAAAGGCAGTGCGACCAGTGGAAATACTTTGAGCACATGACTCCCAGCAACATTTCTGTTTGGTGGTATGTCTGGTGTGCAACACTGTTTAAAAGTTTTTACATGGACAGACCAGATCAGTATTCGATTTCACAGCCCAGGCTGCTTTTCAATGAACTTTTAGTACTAAAATTTATTTGTGGCATCAAGGGCAGTGCCGTTATTACGAAGCTTACATGCGTACTGACGGTTCCCAGCACCATCTCTGAGTGCTGGCAATTCGGTTGTGGAGCAGATTTCTGACATTGCTGTTTGTGTGGAGCCTGTCAGGAGACCTGTTTTCCAGCACAGGTTCGATATAGAGGCTCATGTAGGTGTAAAAGTTAGTTGTGACAGCAAAGGCAGTGCGACCTTTGCAAATAGTGTGTCCTGATGACTTCCAGGACCATCCCTCCGTGCTATTATGTCGGGTGTGCAACACTGTTTAAACGTTTTCACATGTGTAAACCCGGTCAGGATTTGATTTCACAGCACAGGCTTCTTTGCTATGAAGTTTCGTAGTAAAATTTATCTTTGGCATCAAGCGCAGTGTCTGTATTTCAAAGCTTACATGTGTACTGACGGTTCCCAGGACCGTCTCAGAGTGTTGGCAATTCCGTTGTGGAGCAGAGTTCTGAAACGATGCTTTTCTGCAGCATGTCTGCAGACCTGTTTTCCAGCACAGGTTCGATCCATAGGCTCATGTAGTTGTAAAAGTTAGTTGTGACAGGAAAGGCAGTGCCGCCTCTGCAAATGGTGTGTGCTGATGACTCCCCCGCACGATCTCTGAGTGCAGGCAAATCGCTTGTGGACCAGAGTTCTGATATTACAGCTTGAGTGCAGGATGTCAGCAATCCTGTTTTCCAGCACAGGTTCGATCCAGAAGGTCATGTTGGTGTAAAAATTATTTGTGACAGGAAAGGCAGTGCGACCTTTGGAAATAGTTTGAGCACATGACTCCCAGCAACATTTCTGTTTGGTGGTATGTCTGGTGTGCAACACTGTTTAAACGTTTTCACTGTGTAAACCCGGTCAGGATTTGATTTCACAGCACAGGGTTCTTTGCTATGAACTTTTAGTAGTAAAATTTATCTTTGGCATCAAGGGCAGTGTCTATATTTCAAAGCTTACATGAGTACTGACGGTTACCAGCCACATCTCTGTGTTCAGGCAATTCGGTTGTGGAGCAGAGTTCTGACATTGCTGCTTTTCAGCAGCATGTAAGCAGACCTGTTTTCCAGCACAGGTTCAATCCAGAGCCACATGTAATTGTAAAAGTTAGTTGTGACAGGAAATGCAGTGCCACCGTTGCAAATGGTGTGTGCTGATGACCCCCAGCACATTCTCTCAGTGAAGGCAATTGGGTTGTGGAGCAGAGTTCTGACATGGATGCTTACGTGCATCCTGTCAGCAGACCTGTTTTCCAGCACAGGTTCGATCCATAGGCTCATGTAGGTGTAAAAGTTAGTTGTGACAGGAAAGGCAGTGCGACCAGTGGAAATAGTTTGAACACATGACTCCCAGCAACATTTCTGTTTGGTGGTATGTCTGGTGTGCAACACTGCTTAAAAGTTTTTACATGTACAGACCAGATCAGGATTCGATTTCACAGGCCAGGCTTCTTTTCAATGAACATTTAGTACTAAAATTTATTTGTGGCATCAAGTGCAGTGCCGTTATTATGAAGCTTACATGCGTACTGACGGTTCCCAGCACCATCACTGAGTGCTGGCAATTCGGTTGTGGAGCAGATTTCTGACATAGCTGCTTGTGTGAGCCTGTCAGCAGACATTTTTTTTCCAGCACAGGTTCGATATAGAGGGTCATGTAGGTGTAGAAGTTAGTTGTGACAGAAAGGCAGTGCGACCTTTGCAAATAGTGTGTCCTGATGACTTCCAGCACCATCCCTCCGTGCTATTATATCGGGTGTGCAACACTGTTTAAACGTTTTCACATGTGTAAACCCGGTCAGAATTTGATTTCACAGCACAGGCTTCTTTGCTATGAACTTTTAGTAGTAAAATTTATCTTTGGCATCAAGGGCAGTGTCTATATTTCAGAGCTTACATGAGTACTGACGGTTACCAGCCACATCTCTGTGTTCAGGCAATTCGGTTGTGGAGCAGAGTTCTGACATTGCTGCTTTTCAGCAGCATGTAAGCAGCCCTGTTTTCCAGCACAGGTTCAATCCAGAGCCACATGTAATTGTAAAAGTTAGTTGTGACAGGAAATGCAGTGCCACCGTTGCAAATGGTGTGTGCTGATGACCCCCAGCACATTCTCTCAGTGAAGGCAATTGGGTTGTGGAGCAGAGTTCTGACATGGATGCTTACGTGCATCCTGTCAGCAGACCTGTTTTCCAGCACAGGTTCGATCCATAGGCTCATGTAGGTGTAAAAGTTAGTTGTGACAGGAAAGGCAGTGCGACCAGTGGAAATAGTTTGAACACATGACTCCCAGCAACATTTCTGTTTGGTGGTATGTCTGGTGTGCAACACTGCTTAAAAGTTTTTACATGTACAGACCAGATCAGGATTCGATTTCACAGGCCAGGCTTCTTTCAATGAACATTTAGTACTAAAATTTATTTGTGGCATCAAGTGCAGTGCCGTTATTATGAAGCTTACATGCGTACTGACGGTTCCCAGCACCATCACTGAGTGCTGGCAATTCGGTTGTGGAGCAGATTTCTGACATAGCTGCTTGTGTGAGTCTGTCAGCAGACATTTTTTTCCAGCACAGGTTCGATATAGAGGGTCATGTAGGTGTAGAAGTTAGTTGTGACAGAAAGGCAGTGCGACCTTTGCAAATAGTGTGTCCTGATGACTTCCAGCACCATCCCTCCGTGCTTTTATATCGGGTGTGCAACACTGTTTAAACGTTTTCACATGTGTAAACCCGGTCAGAATTTGATTTCACAGCACAGGCTTCTTTGCTATGAACTTTTAGTAGTAAAATTTATCTTTGGCATCAAGGGCAGTGTCTATATTTCAGAGCTTACATGAGTACTGACGGTTACCAGCCACATCTCTGTGTTCAGGCAATTCGGTTGTGGAGCAGAGTTTCTGACATTGCTGCTTTTCAGCAGCATGTAAGCAGCTCTGTTTTCCAGCACAGGTTCAATCCAGAGCCACATGTAATTGTAAAAGTTATTTGTGACAGGAAATGCAGTGCCACCTTTGCAAATGGTGTGTGCTGATGACCCCCAGCACATTCTCTGAGTGAAGGCAATTGGGTTGTGGAGCAGAGTTCTGACATGGATGCTTACGTGCATCCTGTCAGCAGACCTGTTTTCCAGCACAGGTTCGATCCATAGGCTCATGTAGGTGTAAAAGTTAGTTGTGACAGGAAAGGCAGTGCCGCCTCTGCAAATGGTGTGTGCTGATGACTCCCCCGCACGATCTCTGAGTGCAGGCAAATCGCTTGTGGACCAGAGTTCTGACATTACAGCTTGAGTGCAGCATGTCAGCAAACCTGTTTTCCAGCACAGGTTCGATCCAGAAGGTCATGTTGGTGTAAAAATTATTTGTGACAGGAAAGGCAGTGCCGCCTTTGGAAATAGTTTGAGCACATGACTCCCAGCAACATTTCTGTTTGGTGGTATGTCTGGTGTGCAACACTGTTTAAAACGATTTCACATGTGTAAACCCGGTCAGGATTTGATTTCACAGCACAGGGTTCTTTGCTATGAACTTTTAGTAGTAAAATTTATCTTTGGCATCAAGGGCAGTGTCTATATTTCAAAGCTTACATGAGTACTGACGGTTACCAGCCACATCTCTGTGTTCAGGCAATTCGGTTGTGGAGCAGAGTTTCTGACATTGCTGCTTTTCAGCAGCATGTAAGCAGCCCTGTTTTCCAGCACAGGTTCAATCCAGAGCCACATGTAATTGTAAAAGTTAGTTGTGACAGGAAATGCAGTGCCACCTTTGCAAATGGTGTGTGCTGATGACCCCCAGCACATTCTCTGAGTGAAGGCAATTGGATTGTGGAGCAGAGTTCTGACATGGATGCTTACGTGCATCCTGTCAGCAGACCTGTTTTTCCAGCACAGGTTCGATCCATAGGCTCATGTAGGTGTAAAAGTTAGTTGTGACAGGAAAGGCAGTGCCGCCTCTGCAAATGGTGTGTGCTGATGACTCCCCCGCACGATCTCTGAGTGCAGGCAAATCGCTTGTGGACCAGAGTTCTGACATTACAGCTTGAGTGCAGCATGTCAGCAAACCTGTTTTCCAGCACAGGTTCGATACAGAAGGTCATGTTGGTGTAAAAATTATTTGTGACAGGAAAGGCAGTGCCGCCTTTGGAAATAGTTTGAGCACATGACTCCCAGCAACATTTCTGTTTGGTGGTATGTCTGGTGTGCAACACTGTTTAAAACGTTTTCACATGTGTAAACCCGGTCAGGATTTGATTTCACAGCACAGGGTTCTTTGCTATGAACTTTTAGTAGTAAAATTTATCTTTGGCATCAAGGGCAGTGTCTATATTTCAAAGCTTACATGAGTACTGACGGTTACCAGCCACATCTCTGTGTTCAGGCAATTCGGTTGTGGAGCAGAGTTCTGACATTGCTGCTTTTCAGCAGCATGTAAGCAGCCCTGTTTTCCAGCACAGGCTCAATCCAGAGCCACATGTAATTGTAAAAGTTAGTTGTGACAGGAAATGCAGTGCCACCGTTGCAAATGGTGTGTGCTGATGACCCCCAGCACATTCTCTCAGTGAAGGCAATTGGGTTGTGGAGCAGAGTTCTGACATGGATGCTTACGTGCAGCATGTCAGCAGACCTGTTTTCCAGCACAGGTTCGATCCAGAAGGTCATGTTGGTGTAAAAGTTAGTTATGACAGGAAAGGCAGTGCGACCAGTGGAAATACTTTGAGCACATGACTCCCAGCAACATTTCTGTTTGGTGGTATGTCTGGTGTGCAACACTGTTTAAAAGTTTTTACATGGACAGACCAGATCAGTATTCGATTTCACAGCCCAGGCTGCTTTTCAATGAACTTTTAGTACTAAAATTTATTTGTGGCATCAAGGGCAGTGCCGTTATTACGAAGCTTACATGCGTACTGACGGTTCCCAGCACCATCTCTGAGTGCTGGCAATTCGGTTGTGGAGCAGATTTCTGACATTGCTGTTTGTGTGGAGCCTGTCAGGAGACCTGTTTTCCAGCACAGGTTCGATATAGAGGCTCATGTAGGTGTAAAAGTTAGTTGTGACAGCAAAGGCAGTGCGACCTTTGCAAATAGTGTGTCCTGATGACTTCCAGGACCATCCCTCCGTGCTATTATGTCGGGTGTGCAACACTGTTTAAACGTTTTCACATGTGTAAACCCGGTCAGGATTTGATTTCACAGCACAGGCTTCTTTGCTATGAAGTTTCGTAGTAAAATTTATCTTTGGCATCAAGCGCAGTGTCTGTATTTCAAAGCTTACATGTGTACTGACGGTTCCCAGGACCGTCTCAGAGTGTTGGCAATTCCGTTGTGGAGCAGAGTTCTGAAACGATGCTTTTCTGCAGCATGTCTGCAGACCTGTTTTCCAGCACAGGTTCGATCCATAGGCTCATGTAGTTGTAAAAGTTAGTTGTGACAGGAAAGGCAGTGCCGCCTCTGCAAATGGTGTGTGCTGATGACTCCCCCGCACGATCTCTGAGTGCAGGCAAATCGCTTGTGGACCAGAGTTCTGATATTACAGCTTGAGTGCAGCATGTCAGCAATCCTGTTTTCCAGCACAGGTTCGATCCAGAAGGTCATGTTGGTGTAAAAATTATTTGTGACAGGAAAGGCAGTGCGACCTTTGGAAATAGTTTGAGCACATGACTCCCAGCAACATTTCTGTTTGGTGGTATGTCTGGTGTGCAACACTGTTTTAAAACGTTTTCACTGTGTAAACCCGGTCAGGATTTGATTTCACAGCACAGGGTTCTTTGCTATGAACTTTTAGTAGTAAAATTTATCTTTGGCATCAAGGGCAGTGTCTATATTTCAAAGCTTACATGAGTACTGACGGTTACCAGCCACATCTCTGTGTTCAGGCAATTCGGTTGTGGAGCAGAGTTCTGACATTGCTGCTTTTCAGCAGCATGTAAGCAGCCCTGTTTTCCAGCACAGGTTCAATCCAGAGCCACATGTAATTGTAAAAGTTAGTTGTGACAGGAAATGCAGTGCCACCTTTGCAAATGGTGTGTGCTGATGACCCCCAGCACATTCTCTGAGTGAAGGCAATTGGATTGTGGAGCAGAGTTCTGACATGGATGCTTACGTGCATCCTGTCAGCAGACCTGTTTTCCAGCACAGGTTCGATCCATAGGCTCATGTAGGTGTAAAAGTTAGTTGTGACAGGAAAGGCAGTGCCGCCTCTGCAAATGGTGTGTGCTGATGACTCCCCCGCACGATCTCTGAGTGCAGGCAAATCGCTTGTGGACCAGAGTTCTGACATTACAGCTTGAGTGCAGCATGTCAGCAAACCTGTTTTCCAGCACAGGTTCGATCCAGAAGGTCATGTTGGTGTAAAAATTATTTGTGACAGGAAAGGCAGTGCCGCCTTTGGAAATAGTTTGAGCACATGACTCCCAGCAACATTTCTGTTTGGTGGTATGTCTGGTGTGCAACACTGTTTAAACGTTTTCACATGTGTAAACCCGGTCAGGATTTGATTTCACAGCACAGGGTTCTTTGCTATGAACTTTTAGTAGTAAAATTTATCTTTGGCATCAAGGGCAGTGTCTATATTTCAAAGCTTACATGAGTACTGACGGTTACCAGCCACATCTCTGTGTTCAGGCAATTCGGTTGTGGAGCAGAGTTCTGACATTGCTGCTTTTCAGCAGCATGTAAGCAGCCCTGTTTTCCAGCACAGGCTCAATCCAGAGCCACATGTAATTGTAAAAGTTAGTTGTGACAGGAAATGCAGTGCCACCGTTGCAAATGGTGTGTGCTGATGACCCCCAGCACATTCTCTCAGTGAAGGCAATTGGGTTGTGGAGCAGAGTTCTGACATGGATGCTTACGTGCAGCATGTCAGCAGACCTGTTTTCCAGCACAGGTTCGATCCAGAAGGTCATGTTGGTGTAAAAGTTAGTTATGACAGGAAAGGCAGTGCGACCAGTGGAAATACTTTGAGCACATGACTCCCAGCAACATTTCTGTTTGGTGGTATGTCTGGTGTGCAACACTGTTTAAAAGTTTTTACATGGACAGACCAGATCAGTATTCGATTTCACAGCCCAGGCTGCTTTCAATGAACTTTTAGTACTAAAATTTATTTGTGGCATCAAGGGCAGTGCCGTTATTACGAAGCTTACATGCGTACTGACGGTTCCCAGCACCATCTCTGAGTGCTGGCAATTCGGTTGTGGAGCAGATTTCTGACATTGCTGTTTGTGTGGAGCCTGTCAGGAGACCTGTTTTTCCAGCACAGGTTCGATATAGAGGCTCATGTAGGTGTAAAAGTTAGTTGTGACAGCAAAGGCAGTGCGACCTTTGCAAATAGTGTGTCCTGATGACTTCCAGGACCATCCCTCCGTGCTATTATGTCGGGTGTGCAACACTGTTTAAACGTTTTCACATGTGTAAACCCGGTCAGGATTTGATTTCACAGCACAGGCTTCTTTGCTATGAAGTTTCGTAGTAAAATTTATCTTTGGCATCAAGCGCAGTGTCTGTATTTCAAAGCTTACATGTGTACTGACGGTTCCCAGGACCGTCTCAGAGTGTTGGCAATTCCGTTGTGGAGCAGAGTTCTGAAACGATGCTTTTCTGCAGCATGTCTGCAGACCTGTTTTCCAGCACAGGTTCGATCCATAGGCTCATGTAGTTGTAAAAGTTAGTTGTGACAGGAAAGGCAGTGCCGCCTCTGCAAATGGTGTGTGCTGATGACTCCCCCGCACGATCTCTGAGTGCAGGCAAATCGCTTGTGGACCAGAGTTCTGATATTACAGCTTGAGTGCAGCATGTCAGCAATCCTGTTTTCCAGCACAGGTTCGATCCAGAAGGTCATGTTGGTGTAAAAAATTATTTGTGACAGGAAAAGGCAGTGCGACCTTTGGAAATAGTTTGAGCACATGACTCCCAGCAACATTTCTGTTTGGTGGTATGTCTGGTGTGCAACACTGTTTAAACGTTTTCCACTGTGTAAACCCGGTCAGGATTTGATTTCACAGCACAGGGTTCTTTGCTATGAACTTTTAGTAGTAAAATTTATCTTTGGCATCAAGGGCAGTGTCTATATTTCAAAGCTTACATGAGTACTGACGGTTACCAGCCACATCTCTGTGTTCAGGCAATTCGGTTGTGGAGCAGAGTTCTGACATTGCTGCTTTTCAGCAGCATGTAAGCAGCCCTGTTTTCCAGCACAGGTTCAATCCAGAGCCACATGTAATTGTAAAAGTTAGTTGTGACAGGAAATGCAGTGCCACCTTTGCAAATGGTGTGTGCTGATGACCCCCAGCACATTCTCTGAGTGAAGGCAATTGGATTGTGGAGCAGAGTTCTGACATGGATGCTTACGTGCATCCTGTCAGCAGACCTGTTTTCCAGCACAGGTTCGATCCATAGGCTCATGTAGGTGTAAAAGTTAGTTGTGACAGGAAAGGCAGTGCCGCCTCTGCAAATGGTGTGTGCTGATGACTCCCCCGCACGATCTCTGAGTGCAGGCAAATCGCTTGTGGACCAGAGTTCTGACATTACAGCTTGAGTGCAGCATGTCAGCAAACCTGTTTTCCAGCACAGGTTCGATCCAGAAGGTCATGTTGGTGTAAAAATTATTTGTGACAGGAAAGGCAGTGCCGCCTTTGGAAATAGTTTGAGCACATGACTCCCAGCAACATTTCTGTTTGGTGGTATGTCTGGTGTGCAACACTGTTTAAACGTTTTCACATGTGTAAACCCGGTCAGGATTTGATTTCACAGCACAGGGTTCTTTGCTATGAACTTTTAGTAGTAAAATTTATCTTTGGCATCAAGGGCAGTGTCTATATTTCAAAGCTTACATGAGTACTGACGGTTACCAGCCACATCTCTGTGTTCAGGCAATTCGGTTGTGGAGCAGAGTTCTGACATTGCTGCTTTTCAGCAGCATGTAAGCAGCCCTGTTTTCCAGCACAGGCTCAATCCAGAGCCACATGTAATTGTAAAAGTTAGTTGTGACAGGAAATGCAGTGCCACCTTTGCAAATGGTGTGTGCTGATGACCCCCAGCACATTCTCTCAGTGAAGGCAATTGGGTTGTGGAGCAGAGTTCTGACATGGATGCTTACGTGCAGCATGTCAAGCAGACCTGTTTTCCAGCACAGGTTCGATCCAGAAGGTCATGTTGGTGTAAAAGTTAGTTATGACAGGAAGGCAGTGCGACCAGTGGAAATACTTTGAGCACATGACTCCCAGCAACATTTCTGTTTGGTGGTATGTCTGGTGTGCAACACTGTTTAAAAGTTTTTACATGGACAGACCAGATCAGTATTCGATTTCACAGCCCAGGCTGCTTTTCAATGAACTTTTAGTACTAAAATTTATTTGTGGCATCAAGGGCAGTGCCGTTATTACGAAGCTTACATGCGTACTGACGGTTCCCAGCACCATCTCTGAGTGCTGGCAATTCGGTTGTGGAGCAGATTTCTGACATTGCTGCTTGTGTGGAGCCTGTCAGGAGACCTGTTTTCCAGCACAGGTTCGATATAGAGGCTCATGTAGGTGTAAAAGTTAGTTGTGACAGCAAAGGCAGTGCGACCTTTGCAAATAGTGTGTCCTGATGACTTCCAGGACCATCCCTCCGTGCTATTATGTCGGGTGTGCAACACTGTTTAAAACGTTTTCACATGTGTAAACCCGGTCAGGATTTGATTTCACAGCACAGGCTTCTTTGCTATGAAGTTTCGTAGTAAAATTTATCTTTGGCATCAAGCGCAGTGTCTGTATTTCAAAGCTTACATGTGTACTGACGGTTCCCAGGACCGTCTCAGAGTGTTGGCAATTCCGTTGTGGAGCAGAGTTCTGAAACGATGCTTTTCTGCAGCATGTCTGCAGACCTGTTTTCCAGCACAGGTTCGATCCATAGGCTCATGTAGTTGTAAAAGTTAGTTGTGACAGGAAAGGCAGTGCCGCCTCTGCAAATGGTGTGTGCTGATGACCCCCAGCACATTCTCTCAGTGAAGGCAATTGGGTTGTGGAGCAGAGTTCTGACATGGATGCTTATGTGCATCATGTCAGCAGACCTGTTTTCCAGCACAGGTTCGATCCAGAAGGTCATGTAGGTGTAAAAGTTAGTTGTGACAGGAAAGGCAGTGCCGCCTCTGCAAATGGTGTGTGCTGATGACTCCCCCGCACGATCTCTGAGTGCAGGCAAATCGCTTGTGGACCAGAGTTCTGACATTACAGCTTGAGTGCAGCATGTCAGCAAACCTGTTTTCCAGCACAGGTTCGATCCAGAAGGTCATGTTGGTGTAAAAATTATTTGTGACAGGAAAGGCATTGCCGCCTTTGGAAATAGTTTGAGCACATGACTCCCAGCAACATTTCTGTTTGGTGGTATGTCTGGTGTGCAACACTGTTTAAACGTTTTCACATGTGTAAACCCGGTCAGGATTTGATTTCACAGCACAGGGTTCTTTGCTATGAACTTTTAGTAGTAAAATTTATCTTTGGCATCAAGGGCAGTGTCTATATTTCAAAGCTTACATGAGTACTGACGGTTACCAGCCACATCTCTGTGTTCAGGCAATTTGGTTGTGGAGCAGAGTTCTGACATTGCTGCTTTTCAGCAGCATGTAAGCAGCCCTGTTTTCCAGCACAGGTTCAATCCAGAGCCACATGTAATTGTAAAAGTTAGTTGTGACAGGAAATGCAGTGCCACCTTTGCAAATGGTGTGTGCTGATGACCCCCAGCACATTCTCTGAGTGAAGGCTGTTGGGTTGTGGAGCAGAGTTCTGACATGGATGCTTACGTGCAGCAAGTCAGCAGACCTGTTTTCCAGCACAGGTTCGATCCAGAAGGTCATGTTGGTGTAAAAGTTAGTTGTGACAGGAAAGGCAGTGCGACCAGTGGAAATAGTTTGAACACATAACTCCCAGCAACATTTCTGTTTGGTGGTATGTCTGGTGTGCAACACTGTATAAAAGTTTTTACATGGACAGACCAGATCAGGATTCGATTTCACAGCCCAGGCTTCTTTTCAATGAACATTTAGTACTAAAATTTATTTGTGGCATCAAGGGCAGTGCCGTTATTACGAAGCTTACATGCGTACTGACGGTTCCCAGCACCATCTCTGAGTGCTGGCAATTCGGTTGTGGAGCAGATTTCTGACATTGCTGTTTGTGTGGAGCCTGTCAGGAGACCTGTTTTCCAGCACAGGTTCGATATAGAGGGTCATGTAGGTGTAAAAGTTAGTTGTGACAGCAAAGGCAGTGCGACCTTTGCAAATAGTGTGTCCTGATGACTTCCAGCACCATCCCTCCGTGCTATTATGTCGGGTGTGCAACACTGTTTAAACGTTTTCACATGTGTAAACCCGGTCAGGATTTCATTTCACAGCACAGGCTTCTTTGCTATGAAGTTTCGTAGTAAAATTTATCTTTGGCATCAAGCGCAGTGTCTGTATTTCAAAGCTTACATGTGTACTGACGGTTCCCAGGACCGTCTCAGAGTGTTGGCAATTCCGTTGTGGAGCAGAGTTCTGAAACGATGCTTTTCTGCATCCTGTCATCAGACCTGTTTTCCAGCACAGGTTCGATCCATAGGCTCATGTAGGTGTAAAAGTTAGTTGTGACAGGAAAGGCAGTGCCGCCTCTGCAAATGGTGTGTGCTGATGACTCCCCCGCACGATCTCTGAGTGCAGGCAAATCGCTTGTGGACCAGAGTTCTGACATTACAGCTTGAGTGCAGCATGTCAGCAAACCTGTTTTCCAGCACAGGTTCGATCCAGAAGGTCATGTTGGTGTAAAAATTATTTATGACAGGAAAGGCAGTGCCGCCTTTGGAAATAGTTTGAGCACATGACTCCCAGCAACATTTCTGTTTGGTGGTATGTCTGGTGTGCAACACTGTTTAAAACGTTTTCACATGTGTAAACCCGGTCAGGATTTGATTTCACAGCACAGGGTTCTTTGCTATGAACTTTTAGTAGTAATATTTATCTTTGGCATCAAGGGCAGTGTCTATATTTCAAAGCTTACATAAGTACTGACGGTTACCAGCCACATCTCTGTGTTCAGGCAATTCGGTTGTGGAGCAGAGTTCTGACATTGCTGCTTTTCAGCAGCATGTAAGCAGCCCTGTTTTCCAGCACAGGTTCAATCCAGAGCCACATGTAATTGTAAAAGTTAGTTGTGACAGGAAATGCAGTGCCACCTTTGCAAATGGTGTGTGCTGATGACCCCCAGCACATTCTCTGAGTGAAGGCTGTTGGGTTGTGGAGCAGAGTTCTGACATGGATGCTTACGTGCAGCAAGTCAGCAGACCTGTTTTCCAGCACAGGTTCGATCCAGAAGGTCATGTTGGTGTAAAAGTTAGTTGTGACAGGAAAGGCAGTGCGACCAGTGGAAATAGTTTGAACACATAACTCCCAGCAACATTTCTGTTTGGTGGTATGTCTGGTGTGCAACACTGTATAAAAGTTTTTACATGGACAGACCAGATCAGGATTCGATTTCACAGCCCAGGCTTCTTTTCAATGAACATTTAGTACTAAAATTTATTTGTGGCATCAAGGGCAGTGCCGTTATTACGAAGCTTACATGCGTACTGACGGTTCCCAGCACCATCACTGAGTGCTGGCAATTCGGTTGTGGAGCAGATTTCTGACATTGCTGTTTGTGTGGAGCCTGTCAGGAGACCTGTTTTCCAGCACAGGTTCGATATAGAGGGTCATGTAGGTGTAAAAGTTAGTTGTGACAGCAAAGGCAGTGCGACCTTTGCAAATAGTGTGTCCTGATGACTTCCAGCACCATCCCTCCGTGCTATTATGTCGGGTGTGCAACACTGTTTAAAACGTTTTCACATGTGTAAACCCGGTCAGGATTTGATTTCACAGCACAGGCTTCTTTGCTATGAAGTTTCGTAGTAAAATTTATCTTTGGCATCAAGCGCAGTGTCTGTATTTCAAAGCTTACATGTGTACTGACGGTTCCCAGGACCGTCTCAGAGTGTTGGCAATTCCGTTGTGGAGCAGAGTTCTGAAACGATGCTTTTCTGCATCCTGTCATCAGACCTGTTTTCCAGCACAGGTTCGATCCATAGGCTCATGTAGGTGTAAAAGTTAGTTGTGACAGGAAAGGCAGTGCCGCCTCTGCAAATGGTGTGTGCTGATGACTCCCCCGCACGATCTCTGAGTGCAGGCAAATCGCTTGTGGACCAGAGTTCTGACATTACAGCTTGAGTGCAGCATGTCAGCAAACCTGTTTTCCAGCACAGGTTCGATCCAGAAGGTCATGTTGGTGTAAAAATTATTTATGACAGGAAAGGCAGTGCCGCCTTTGGAAATAGTTTGAGCACATGACTCCCAGCAACATTTCTGTTTGGTGGTATGTCTGGTGTGCAACACTGTTTAAACGTTTTCACATGTGTAAACCCGGTCAGGATTTGATTTCACAGCACAGGGTTCTTTGCTATGAACTTTTAGTAGTAATATTTATCTTTGGCATCAAGGGCAGTGTCTATATTTCAAAGCTTACATGAGTACTGACGGTTACCAGCCACATCTCTGTGTTCAGGCAATTCGGTTGTGGAGCAGAGTTCTGACATTGCTGCTTTTCAGCAGCATGTAAGCAGCCCTGTTTTCCAGCACAGGTTCAATCCAGAGCCACATGTAATTGTAAAAGTTAGTTGTGACAGGAAATGCAGTGCCACCGTTGCAAATGGTGTGTGCTGATGACCCCTAGCACATTCTCTGAGTGAAGGCTGTTGGGTTGTGGAGCAGAGTTCTGACATGGATGCTTACGTGCAGCAAGTCAGCAGACCTGTTTTCCAGCACAGGTTCGATCCAGAAGGTCATGTTGGTGTAAAAGTTAGTTGTGACAGGAAAGGCAGTGCGACCAGTGGAAATACTTTGAGCACATGACTCCCAGCAACATTTCTGTTTGGTGGTATGTCTGGTGTGCAACACTGTATAAAAGTTTTTACATGGACAGACCAGATCAGGATTCGATTTCACAGCCCAGGCTTCTTTTCAATGAACATTTAGTACTAAAATTTATTTGTGGCATCAAGGGCAGTGCCGTTATTACGAAGCTTACATGCGTACTGACGGTTTCCAGCACCATCTCTGAGTGCTGGCAATTCGGTTGTGGAGCAGATTTCTGACATTGCTGCTTGTGTGGAGCCTGTCAGGAGACCTGTTTTCCAGCACAGGTTCGATATAGAGGGTCATGTAGGTGTAAAAGTTAGTTGTGACAGCAAAGGCAGTGCGACCTTTGCAAATAGTGTGTCCTGATGACTTCCAGCACCATCCCTCCGTGCTATTATGTCGGGTGTGCAACACTGTTTAAACGTTTTCACATGTGTAAACCCGGTCAGGATTTGATTTCACAGCACAGGCTTCTTTGCTATGAAGTTTCGTAGTAAAATTTATCTTTGGCATCAAGCGCAGTGTCTGTATTTCAAAGCTTACATGTGTACTGACGGTTCCCAGGACCGTCTCAGAGTGTTGGCAATTCCGTTGTGGAGCAGAGTTCTGAAACGATGCTTTTCTGCATCCTGTCATCAGACCTGTTTTCCAGCACAGGTTCGATCCATAGGCTCATGTAGGTGTAAAAGTTAGTTGTGACAGGAAAGGCAGTGCCGCCTCTGCAAATGGTGTGTGCTGATGACTCCCCCGCACGATCTCTGAGTGCAGGCAAATCGCTTGTGGACCAGAGTTCTGACATTACAGCTTGAGTGCAGCATGTCAGCAAACCTGTTTTCCAGCACAGGTTCGATCCAGAAGGTCATGTTGGTGTAAAAATTATTTATGACAGGAAAGGCAGTGCCGCCTTTGGAAATAGTTTGAGCACATGACTCCCAGCAACATTTCTGTTTGGTGGTATGTCTGGTGTGCAACACTGTTTAAACGTTTTCACATGTGTAAACCCGGTCAGGATTTGATTTCACAGCACAGGGTTCTTTGCTATGAACTTTTAGTAGTAATATTTATCTTTGGCATCAAGGGCAGTGTCTATATTTCAAAGCTTACATAAGTACTGACGGTTACCAGCCACATCTCTGTGTTCAGGCAATTCGGTTGTGGAGCAGAGTTCTGACATTGCTGCTTTTCAGCAGCATGTAAGCAGCCCTGTTTTCCAGCACAGGTTCAATCCAGAGCCACATGTAATTGTAAAAGTTAGTTGTGACAGGAAATGCAGTGCCACCTTTGCAAATGGTGTGTGCTGATGACCCCCAGCACATTCTCTGAGTGAAGGCTGTTGGGTTGTGGAGCAGAGTTCTGACATGGATGCTTACGTGCAGCAAGTCAGCAGACCTGTTTTCCAGCACAGGTTCGATCCAGAAGGTCATGTTGGTGTAAAAGTTAGTTGTGACAGGAAAGGCAGTGCGACCAGTGGAAATAGTTTGAACACATAACTCCCAGCAACATTTCTGTTTGGTGGTATGTCTGGTGTGCAACACTGTATAAAAGTTTTTACATGGACAGACCAGATCAGGATTCGATTTCACAGCCCAGGCTTCTTTTCAATGAACATTTAGTACTAAAATTTATTTGTGGCATCAAGGGCAGTGCCGTTATTACGAAGCTTACATGCGTACTGACGGTTCCCAGCACCATCACTGAGTGCTGGCAATTCGGTTGTGGAGCAGATTTCTGACATTGCTGTTTGTGTGGAGCCTGTCAGGAGACCTGTTTTCCAGCACAGGTTCGATATAGAGGGTCATGTAGGTGTAAAAGTTAGTTGTGACAGCAAAGGCAGTGCGACCTTTGCAAATAGTGTGTCCTGATGACTTCCAGCACCATCCCTCCGTGCTATTATGTCGGGTGTGCAACACTGTTTAAACGTTTTCACATGTGTAAACCCGGTCAGGATTTGATTTCACAGCACAGGCTTCTTTGCTATGAAGTTTCGTAGTAAAATTTATCTTTGGCATCAAGCGCAGTGTCTGTATTTCAAAGCTTACATGTGTACTGACGGTTCCCAGGACCGTCTCAGAGTGTTGGCAATTCCGTTGTGGAGCAGAGTTCTGAAACGATGCTTTTCTGCATCCTGTCATCAGACCTGTTTTCCAGCACAGGTTCGATCCATAGGCTCATGTAGGTGTAAAAGTTAGTTGTGACAGGAAAGGCAGTGCCGCCTCTGCAAATGGTGTGTGCTGATGACTCCCCCGCACGATCTCTGAGTGCAGGCAAATCGCTTGTGGACCAGAGTTCTGACATTACAGCTTGAGTGCAGCATGTCAGCAAACCTGTTTTCCAGCACAGGTTCGATCCAGAAGGTCATGTTGGTGTAAAAATTATTTATGACAGGAAAGGCAGTGCCGCCTTTGGAAATAGTTTGAGCACATGACTCCCAGCAACATTTCTGTTTGGTGGTATGTCTGGTGTGCAACACTGTTTAAACGTTTTCACATGTGTAAACCCGGTCAGGATTTGATTTCACAGCACAGGGTTCTTTGCTATGAACTTTTAGTAGTAATATTTATCTTTGGCATCAAGGGCAGTGTCTATATTTCAAAGCTTACATGAGTACTGACGGTTACCAGCCACATCTCTGTGTTCAGGCAATTCGGTTGTGGAGCAGAGTTCTGACATTGCTGCTTTTCAGCAGCATGTAAGCAGCCCTGTTTTCCAGCACAGGTTCAATCCAGAGCCACATGTAATTGTAAAAGTTAGTTGTGACAGGAAATGCAGTGCCACCGTTGCAAATGGTGTGTGCTGATGACCCCTAGCACATTCTCTGAGTGAAGGCTGTTGGGTTGTGGAGCAGAGTTCTGACATGGATGCTTACGTGCAGCAAGTCAGCAGACCTGTTTTCCAGCACAGGTTCGATCCAGAAGGTCATGTTGGTGTAAAAGTTAGTTGTGACAGGAAAGGCAGTGCGACCAGTGGAAATACTTTGAGCACATGACTCCCAGCAACATTTCTGTTTGGTGGTATGTCTGGTGTGCAACACTGTATAAAAGTTTTTACATGGACAGACCAGATCAGGATTCGATTTCACAGCCCAGGCTTCTTTTCAATGAACATTTAGTACTAAAATTTATTTGTGGCATCAAGGGCAGTGCCGTTATTACGAAGCTTACATGCGTACTGACGGTTTCCAGCACCATCTCTGAGTGCTGGCAATTCGGTTGTGGAGCAGATTTCTGACATTGCTGCTTGTGTGGAGCCTGTCAGGAGACCTGTTTTCCAGCACAGGTTCGATATAGAGGGTCATGTAGGTGTAGAAGTTAGTTGTGACAGAAAGGCAGTGCGACCTTTGCAAATAGTGTGTCCTGATGACTTCCAGCACCATCCCTCCGTGCTATTATGTCGGGTGTGCAACACTGTTTAAACGTTTTCACATGTGTAAACCCGGTCAGGATTTGATTTCACAGCACAGGCTTCTTTGCTATGATCTTTTAGTAGTAAAATTTATCTTTGGCATCAAGGGCAGTGTCTATATTTCACAGCTTACATGAGTACTGACGGTTACCAGCCACATCTCTGTGTTCAGGCAATTCGGTTGTGGAGCAGAGTTCTGACATTGCTGCTTTTCAGCAGCATGTAAGCAGCCCTGTTTTCCAGCACAGGTTCAATCCAGAGCCACATGTAATTGTAAAAGTTAGTTGTGACAGGAAATGCAGTGCCACCTTTGCAAATGGTGTGTGCTGATGACCCCCAGCACATTCTCTCAGTGAAGGCAATTGGATTGTGGAGCAGAGTTCTGACATGGATGCTTACGTGCATCCTGTCAGCAGACCTGTTTTCCAGCACAGGTTCGATCCATAGGCTCATGTAGGTGTAAAAGTTAGTTGTGACAGGAAAGGCAGTGCCGCCTCTGCAAATGGTGTGTGCTGATGACTCCCCCGCACGATCTCTGAGTGCAGGCAAATCGCTTGTGGACCAGAGTTCTGACATTACAGCTTGAGTGCAGCATGTCAGCAAACCTGTTTTCCAGCACAGGTTCGATCCAGAAGGTCATGTTGGTGTAAAAATTATTTGTGACAGGAAAGGCAGTGCCGCCTTTGGAAATAGTTTGAGCACATGACTCCCAGCAACATTTCTGTTTGGTGGTATGTCTGGTGTGCAACACTGTTTAAACGTTTTCACATGTGTAAACCCGGTCAGGATTTGATTTCACAGCACAGGGTTCTTTGCTATGAACTTTTAGTAGTAAAATTTATCTTTGGCATCAAGGGCAGTGTCTATATTTCAAAGCTTACATGAGTACTGACGGTTACCAGCCACATCTCTGTGTTCAGGCAATTCGGTTGTGGAGCAGAGTTCTGACATTGCTGCTTTTCAGCAGCATGTAAGCAGCCCTGTTTTCCAGCACAGGTTCAATCCAGAGCCACATGTAATTGTAAAAGTTAGTTGTGACAGGAAATGCAGTGCCACCTTTGCAAATGGTGTGTGCTGATGACCCCCAGCACATTCTCTCAGTGAAGGCAATTGGGTTGTGGAGCAGAGTTCTGACATGGATGCTTACGTGCAGCATGTCAGCAGACCTGTTTTCCAGCACAGGTTCGATCCAGAAGGTCATGTTGGTGTAAAAGTTAGTTATGACAGGAAAGGCAGTGCGACCAGTGGAAATACTTTGAGCACATGACTCCCAGCAACATTTCTGTTTGGTGGTATGTCTGGTGTGCAACACTGTTTAAAAGTTTTTACATGGACAGACCAGATCAGTATTCGATTTCACAGCCCAGGCTGCTTTTCAATGAACTTTTAGTACTAAAATTTATTTGTGGCATCAAGGGCAGTGCCGTTATTACGAAGCTTACATGCGTACTGACGGTTCCCAGCACCATCTCTGAGTGCTGGCAATTCGGTTGTGGAGCAGATTTCTGACATTGCTGTTTGTGTGGAGCCTGTCAGGAGACCTGTTTTCCAGCACAGGTTCGATATAGAGGGTCATGTAGGTGTAAAAGTTAGTTGTGAAAGCAAAGGCAGTGCGACCTTTGCAAATAGTGTGTCCTGATGACTTCCAGCACCATCCCTCCGTGCTATTATGTCGGGTGTGCAACACTGTTTAAACGTTTTCACATGTGTAAACCCGGTCAGGATTTGATTTCACAGCACAGGCTTCTTTGCTATGAAGTTTCGTAGTAAAATTTATCTTTGGCATCAAGCGCAGTGTCTGTATTTCAAAGCTTACATGTGTACTGACGGTTCCCAGGACCGTCTCAGAGTGTTGGCAATTCCGTTGTGGAGCAGAGTTCTGAAACGATGCTTTTCTGCATCCTGTCATCAGACCTGTTTTCCAGCACAGGTTCGATCCATAGGCTCATGTAGGTGTAAAAGTTAGTTGTGACAGGAAAGGCAGTGCCGCCTCTGCAAATGGTGTGTGCTGATGACTCCCCCGCACGATCTCTGAGTGCAGGCAAATCGCTTGTGGACCAGAGTTCTGACATTACAGCTTGAGTGCAGCATGTCAGCAAACCTGTTTTCCAGCACAGGTTCGATCCAGAAGGTCATGTTGGTGTAAAAATTATTTATGACAGGAAAGGCAGTGCCGCCTTTGGAAATAGTTTGAGCACATGACTCCCAGCAACATTTCTGTTTGGTGGTATGTCTGGTGTGCAACACTGTTTAAACGTTTTCACATGTGTAAACCCGGTCAGGATTTGATTTCACAGCACAGGGTTCTTTGCTATGAACTTTTAGTAGTAATATTTATCTTTGGCATCAAGGGCAGTGTCTATATTTCAAAGCTTACATGAGTACTGACGGTTACCAGCCACATCTCTGTGTTCAGGCAATTCGGTTGTGGAGCAGAGTTCTGACATTGCTGCATTTTCAGCAGCATGTAAGCAGCCCTGTTTTCCAGCACAGGTTCAATCCAGAGCCACATGTAATTGTAAAAGTTAGTTGTGACAGGAAATGCAGTGCCACCGTTGCAAATGGTGTGTGCTGATGACCCCTAGCACATTCTCTGAGTGAAGGCTGTTGGGTTGTGGAGCAGAGTTCTGACATGGATGCTTACGTGCAGCAAGTCAGCAGACCTGTTTTCCAGCACAGGTTCGATCCAGAAGGTCATGTTGGTGTAAAAGTTAGTTGTGACAGGAAAGGCAGTGCGACCAGTGGAAATACTTTGAGCACATGACTCCCAGCAACATTTCTGTTTGGTGGTATGTCTGGTGTGCAAACACTGTATAAAAGTTTTTACATGGACAGACCAGATCAGGATTCGATTTCACAGCCCAGGCTTCTTTTCAATGAACATTTAGTACTAAAATTTATTTGTGGCATCAAGGGCAGTGCCGTTATTACGAAGCTTACATGCGTACTGACGGTTTCCAGCACCATCTCTGAGTGCTGGCAATTCGGTTGTGGAGCAGATTTCTGACATTGCTGCTTGTGTGGAGCCTGTCAGGAGACCTGTTTTCCAGCACAGGTTCGATATAGAGGGTCATGTAGGTGTAGAAGTTAGTTGTGACAGAAAGGCAGTGCGACCTTTGCAAATAGTGTGTCCTGATGACTTCCAGCACCATCCCTCCGTGCTATTATGTCGGGTGTGCAACACTGTTTAAACGTTTTCACATGTGTAAACCCGGTCAGGATTTGATTTCACAGCACAGGCTTCTTTGCTATGATCTTTTAGTAGTAAAATTTATCTTTGGCATCAAGGGCAGTGTCTATATTTTCACAGCTTACATGAGTACTGACGGTTACCAGCCACATCTCTGTGTTCAGGCAATTCGGTTGTGGAGCAGAGTTCTGACATTGCTGCTTTTCAGCAGCATGTAAGCAGCCCTGTTTTCCAGCACAGGTTCAATCCAGAGCCACATGTAATTGTAAAAGTTAGTTGTGACAGGAAATGCAGTGCCACCTTTGCAAATGGTGTGTGCTGATGACCCCCAGCACATTCTCTCAGTGAAGGCAATTGGATTGTGGAGCAGAGTTCTGACATGGATGCTTACGTGCATCCTGTCAGCAGACCTGTTTTCCAGCACAGGTTCGATCCATAGGCTCATGTAGGTGTAAAAGTTAGTTGTGACAGGAAAGGCAGTGCCGCCTCTGCAAATGGTGTGTGCTGATGACTCCCCCGCACGATCTCTGAGTGCAGGCAAATCGCTTGTGGACCAGAGTTCTGACATTACAGCTTGAGTGCAGCATGTCAGCAAACCTGTTTTCCAGCACAGGTTCGATCCAGAAGGTCATGTTGGTGTAAAAAATTATTTGTGACAGGAAAGGCAGTGCCGCCTTTGGAAATAGTTTGAGCACATGACTCCCAGCAACATTTCTGTTTGGTGGTATGTCTGGTGTGCAACACTGTTTAAACGATTTCACATGTGTAAACCCGGTCAGGATTTGATTTCACAGCACAGGGTTCTTTGCTATGAACTTTTAGTAGTAAAATTTATCTTTGGCATCAAGGGCAGTGTCTATATTTCAAAGCTTACATGAGTACTGACGGTTACCAGCCACATCTCTGTGTTCAGGCAATTCGGTTGTGGAGCAGAGTTCTGACATTGCTGCTTTTCAGCAGCATGTAAGCAGCCCTGTTTTCCAGCACAGGTTCAATCCAGAGCCACATGTAATTGTAAAAGTTAGTTGTGACAGGAAATGCAGTGCCACCTTTGCAAATGGTGTGTGCTGATGACCCCCAGCACATTCTCTCAGTGAAGGCAATTGGGTTGTGGAGCAGAGTTCTGACATGGATGCTTACGTGCAGCATGTCAGCAGACCTGTTTTCCAGCACAGGTTCGATCCAGAAGGTCATGTTGGTGTAAAAGTTAGTTATGACAGGAAAGGCAGTGCGACCAGTGGAAATACTTTGAGCACATGACTCCCAGCAACATTTCTGTTTGGTGGTATGTCTGGTGTGCAACACTGTTTAAAAGTTTTTACATGGACAGACCAGATCAGTATTCGATTTCACAGCCCAGGCTGCTTTTCAATGAACTTTTAGTACTAAAATTTATTTGTGGCATCAAGGGCAGTGCCGTTATTACGAAGCTTACATGCGTACTGACGGTTCCCAGCACCATCTCTGAGTGCTGGCAATTCGGTTGTGGAGCAGATTTCTGACATTGCTGTTTGTGTGGAGCCTGTCAGGAGACCTGTTTTCCAGCACAGGTTCGATATAGAGGGTCATGTAGGTGTAAAAGTTAGTTGTGAAAGCAAAGGCAGTGCGACCTTTGCAAATAGTGTGTCCTGATGACTTCCAGCACCATCCCTCCGTGCTATTATGTCGGGTGTGCAACACTGTTTAAACGTTTTCACATGTGTAAACCCGGTCAGGATTTGATTTCACAGCACAGGCTTCTTTGCTATGAAGTTTCGTAGTAAAATTTATCTTTGGCATCAAGCGCAGTGTCTGTATTTCAAAGCTTACATGTGTACTGACGGTTCCCAGGACCGTCTCAGAGTGTTGGCAATTCCGTTGTGGAGCAGAGTTCTGAAACGATGCTTTTCTGCATCCTGTCAGCAGACCTGTTTTCCAGCACAGGTTCGATCCATAGGCTCATGTAGGTGTAAAAGTTAGTTGTGACAGGAAAGGCAGTGCCGCCTCTGCAAATGGTGTGTGCTGATGACTCCCCCGCACGATCTCTGAGTGCAGGCAAATCGCTTGTGGACCAGAGTTCTGACATTACAGCTTGAGTGCAGCATGTCAGCAAACCTGTTTTCCAGCACAGGTTCGATCCAGAAGGTCATGTTGGTGTAAAAATTATTTGTGACAGGAAAGGCAGTGCCGCCTTTGGAAATAGTTTGAGCACATGACTCCCAGCAACATTTCTGTTTGGTGGTATGTCTGGTGTGCAACACTGTTTAAACGTTTTCACATGTGTAAACCCGGTCAGGATTTGATTTCACAGCACAGGCTTCTTTCCTATGAACTTTTAGTAGTAATATTTATCTTTGGCATCAAGGGCAGTGTCTATATTTCAAAGCTTACATGAGTACTGACGGTTACCAGCCACATCTCTGTGTTCAGGCAATTCGGTTGTGGAGCAGAGTTCTGACATTGCTGCATTTCAGCAGCATTTCAGCAGCTCTGTTTTCAGGCACAGGTTCAATCCAGAGCCACATGTAATTGTAAAAGTTAGTTGTGACAGGAAATGCAGTGCCACCGTTGCAAATGGTGTGTGCTGATGACCCCCAGCACATTCTCTCAGTGAAGGCAATTGGGTTGTGGAGCAGAGTTCTGGCATGGATGCTTACGTGCATCATGTCAGCAGACCTGTTTTCCAGCACAGGTTCGATCCATAGGCTCATGTTGGTGTAAAAGTTAGTTGAGACAGGAAAGGCAGTGCGACCAGTGGAAATAGTTTGAACACATGACTCCCAGCAACATTTCTGTTTGGTGGTATGTCTGGTGTGCAACACTGTTTAAAAGTTTTTACATGTACAGACCAGATCAGGATTCGATTTCACAGCCCAGGCTTCTTTTCAATGAACATTTAGTACTAAAATTTATTTGTGGCATCAAGGGCAGTGCCGTTATTACGAAGCTTACATGCGTACTGACGGTTCCCAGCACCATCACTGAGTGCTGGCAATTCGGTTGTGGAGCAGATTTCTGACATTGCTGCTTGTGTGGAGCCTGTCAGGAGACCTGTTTTCCAGCACAGGTTCGATATAGAGGGTCATGTAGGTGTAAAAGTTAGTTGTGACAGCAAAGGCAGTGCGACCTTTGCAAATAGTGTGTCCTGATGACTTCCAGCACCATCCCTCCGTGCTATTATGTCGGGTGTGCAACACTGTTTAAACGTTTTCACATGTGTAAACCCGGTCAGGATTTGATTTCACAGCACAGGCTTCTTTGCTATGATCTTTTAGTAGTAAAATTTATCTTTGGCATCAAGGGCAGTGTCTATATTTCACAGCTTACATGAGTACTGACGGTTACCAGCCACATCTCTGTGTTCAGGCAATTCGGTTGTGGAGCAGAGTTCTGACATTGCTGCTTTTCAGCAGCATGTAAGCAGCCCTGTTTTCCAGCACAGGTTCAATCCAGAGCCACATGTAATTGTAAAAGTTAGTTGTGACAGGAAATGCAGTGCCACCTTTGCAAATGGTGTGTGCTGATGACCCCCAGCACATTCTCTGAGTGAAGGCAATTGGATTGTGGAGCAGAGTTCTGACATGGATGCTTACGTGCATCCTGTCAGCAGACCTGTTTTTCCAGCACAGGTTCGATCCATAGGCTCATGTAGGTGTAAAAGTTAGTTGTGACAGGAAAGGCAGTGCCGCCTCTGCAAATGGTGTGTGCTGATGACTCCCCCGCACGATCTCTGAGTGCAGGCAAATCGCTTGTGGACCAGAGTTCTGACATTACAGCTTGAGTGCAGCATGTCAGCAAACCTGTTTTCCAGCACAGGTTCGATCCATAGGCTCATCTTGGTGTAAAAGTTAGTTGTGACAGGAAAGGCAGTGCGACCAGTGGAAATAGTTTGAACACATGACTCCCAGCAACATTTCTCTTTGGTGGTATGTCTGGTGTGCAACACTGTTTAAAAGTTTTTACATGGACAGACCAGATCAGTATTCGATTTCACAGCCCAGGCTGCTTTTCAATGAACTTTTAGTACTAAAATTTATTTGTGGCATCAAGGGCAGTGCCGTTATTACGAAGCTTACATGCGTACTGACGGTTCCCAGCACCATCTCTGAGTGCTGGCAATTCGGTTGTGGAGCAGATTTCTGACATTGCTGTTTGTGTGGAGCCTGTCAGGAGACCTGTTTTCCAGCACAGGTTCGATATAGAGGGTCATGTAGGTGTAAAAGTTAGTTGTGACAGCAAAGGCAGTGCGACCTTTGCAAATAGTGTGTCCTGATGACTTCCAGCACCATCCCTCCGTGCTATTATGTCGGGTGTGCAACACTGTTTAAACGTTTTCACATGTGTAAACCCGGTCAGGATTTGATTTCACAGCACAGGCTTCTTTGCTATGATCTTTTAGTAGTAAAATTTATCTTTGGCATCAAGGGCAGTGTCTATATTTCACAGCTTACATGAGTACTGACGGTTACCAGCCACATCTCTGTGTTCAGGCAATTCGGTTGTGGAGCAGAGTTCTGACATTGCTGCTTTTCAGCAGCATGTAAGCAGCCCTGTTTTCCAGCACAGGTTCAATCCAGAGCCACATGTAATTGTAAAAGTTAGTTGTGACAGGAAATGCAGTGCCACCTTTGCAAATGGTGTGTGCTGATGACCCCCAGCGCATTCTCTGAGTGAAGACAATTGGATTGTGGAGCAGAGTTCTGACATGGATGCTTACGTGCATCCTGTCAGCAGACCTGTTTTCCAGCACAGGTTCGATCCATAGGCTCATGTAGGTGTAAAAGTTAGTTGTGACAGGAAAGGCAGTGCCGCCTCTGCAAATGGTGTGTGCTGATGACTCCCCCGCACGATCTCTGAGTGCAGGCAAATCGCTTGTGGACCAGAGTTCTGACATTACAGCTTGAGTGCAGCATGTCAGCAAACCTGTTTTCCAGCACAGGTTCGATCCAGAAGGTCATGTTGGTATAAAAATTATTTGTGACAGGAAAGGCAGTGCCGCCTTTGGAAATAGTTTGAGCACATGACTCCCAGCAACATTTCTGTTTGGTGGTATGTCTGGTGTGCAACACTGTTTAAACGATTTTCACATGTGTAAACCCGGTCAGGATTTGATTTCACAGCACAGGGTTCTTTGCTATGAACTTTTAGTAGTAAAATTTATCTTTGGCATCAAGGGCAGTGTCTATATTTCAAAGCTTACATGAGTACTGACGGTTACCAGCCACATCTCTGTGTTCAGGCAATTCGGTTGTGGAGCAGAGTTCTGACATTGCTGCTTTTCAGCAGCATGTAAGCAGCCCTGTTTTCCAGCACAGGTTCAATCCAGAGCCACATGTAATTGTAAAAGTTAGTTGTGACAGGAAATGCAGTGCCACCGTTGCAAATGGTGTGTGCTGATGACCCCCAGCACATTCTCTCAGTGAAGGCAATTGGGTTGTGGAGCAGAGTTCTGGCATGGATGCTTACGTGCATCATGTCAGCAGACCTGTTTTCCAGCACAGGTTCGATCCATAGGCTCATGTTGGTGTAAAAGTTAGTTATGACAGGAAAGGCAGTGCGACCAGTGGAAATAGTTTGAACACATGACTCCCAGCAACATTTCTGTTTGGTGGTATGTCTGGTGTGCAACACTGTTTAAAAGTTTTTACATGTACAGACCAGATCAGGATTCGATTTCACAGCCCAGGCTTCTTTTCAATGAACTTTTAGTACTAAAATTTATTTGTGGCATCAAGGGCAGTGCCGTTATTACGAAGCTTACATGCGTACTGACGGTTCCCAGCACCATCTCTGAGTGCTGGCAATTCGGTTGTGGAGCAGATTTCTGACATTGCTGTTTGTGTGGAGCCTGTCAGGAGACCTGTTTTCCAGCACAGGTTCGATATAGAGGGTCATGTAGGTGTAAAAGTTAGTTGTGACAGCAAAGGCAGTGCGACCTTTGCAAATAGTGTGTCCTGATGACTTCCAGCACCATCCCTCCGTGCTATTATGTCGGGTGTGCAACACTGTTTAAACGTTTTCACATGTGTAAACCCGGTCAGGATTTCATTTCACAGCACAGGCTTCTTTGCTATGATCTTTTAGTAGTAAAATTTATCTTTGGCATCAAGGGCAGTGTCTATATTTCAGAGCTTACATGAGTACTGACGGTTACCAGCCACATCTCTGTGTTCAGGCAATTCGGTTGTGGAGCAGAGTTCTGACATTGCTGCTTTTCAGCAGCATGTAAGCAGACCTGTTTTCCAGCACAGGTTCAATCCAGAGCCACATGTAGGTGTAAAAGTTAGTTGTGACAGGAAAGGCAGTGCCGCCTCTGCAAATGGTGTGTGCTGATGACTCCCCCGCACGATCTCTGAGTGCAGGCAAATCGCTTGTGGACCAGAGTTCTGACATTACAGCTTGAGTGCAGCATGTCAGCAAACCTGTTTTCCAGCACAGGTTCGATCCAGAAGGTCATGTTGGTGTAAAAATTATTTGTGACAGGAAAGGCAGTGCCGCCTTTGGAAATAGTTTGAGCACATGACTCCCAGCAACATTTCTGTTTGGTGGTATGTCTGGTGTGCAACACTGTTTAAACGTTTTCACATGTGTAAACCCGGTCAGGATTTGATTTCACAGCACAGGGCTTCTTTGCTATGAACTTTTAGTAGTAAAATTTATCTTTGGCATCAAGGGCAGTGTCTATATTTCAAAGCTTACATGAGTACTGACGGTTACCAGCCACATCTCTGTGTTCAGGCAATTCGGTTGTGGAGCAGAGTTCTGACATTGCTGCTTTTCAGCAGCATGTAAGCAGCCCTGTTTTCAGGCACAGGTTCAGTCCAGAGCCACATGTAATTGTAAAAGTTAGTTGTGACAGGAAATGCAGTGCCACCGTTGCAAATGGTGTGTGCTGATGACCCCTAGCACATTCTCTGAGTGAAGGCTGTTGGGTTGTGGAGCAGAGTTCTGACATGGATGCTTACGTGCAGCATGTCAGCAGACCTGTTTTCCAGCACAGGTTCGATCCAGAAGGTCATGTTGGTGTAAAAGTTAGTTATGACAGGAAAGGCAGTGCGACCAGTGGAAATACTTTGAGCACATGACTCCCAGCAACATTTCTGTCTGGTGGTATGTCTGGTGTGCAACACTGTTTAAAAGTTTTTACATGGACAGACCAGATCAGTATTCGATTTCACAGCCCAGGCTGCTTTTCAATGAACTTTTAGTACTAAAATTTATTTGTGGCATCAAGGGCAGTGCCGTTATTACGAAGCTTACATGCGTACTGACGGTTCCCAGCACCATCTCTGAGTGCTGGCAATTCGGTTGTGGAGCAGATTTCTGACATTGCTGTTTGTGTGGAGCCTGTCAGGAGACCTGTTTTCCAGCACAGGTTCGATATAGAGGGTCATGTAGGTGTAAAAGTTAGTTGTGACAGCAAAGGCAGTGCGACCTTTGCAAATAGTGTGTCCTGATGACTTCCAGCACCATCCCTCCGTGCTATTATGTCGGGTGTGCAACACTGTTTAAACGTTTTCACATGTGTAAACCCGGTCAGGATTTGATTTCACAGCACAGGCTTCTTTGCTATGAAGTTTCGTAGTAAAATTTATCTTTGGCATCAAGCGCAGTGTCTGTATTTCAAAGCTTACATGTGTACTGACGGTTCCCAGGACCATCTCAGAGTGTTGGCAATTCCGTTGTGGAGCAGAGTTCTGACATTGCTGCTTTTCTGCAGCATGTCTGCAGACCTGTTTTCCAGCACAGGTTCGATCCATAGGCTCATGTAGGTGTAAAAGTTAGTTGTGACAGGAAAGGCAGTGCCGCCTCTGCAAATGGTGTGTGCTGATGACTCCCCCGCACGATCTCACATTTTTATGTGAGACATTTTTATGTGCCCACGTGCTATAGCTCTTTCACTTCACTCAAGCATAGATTATAATACCATATCTTTACCAATCTCCCTTCCCAAATAAAGATCAATGGCTCCAAGGCCACATGCTACCCTTGATAGCTAAAAAAAAAATCACCCTGCCAATCAGTGTGTGTTCTTCATGCAGATTTTACACCAGCTATGACTTAGCATTCATGATGCTGAACTCTGCATACTGTTGGATATGGAGGAGAATAAAGACTGCTTTTTAGTTCAGAGAGTTTAATTTTCAGCAGTTATAACAAATTCTAGCTGAGAAATGAACTGTTAAGCTGTTTGGTTTTTGGTTTCATCCCCACCTGGTTTGAATGCATTTCCTACCTGGTTTTAATGCATCAACAGAGCCTTTAAATATCCCAGGAAACAAACATGGGTGAAGAAGAGCATCATTTTGGTGCAACTGCTGTCTTTTCTTCCAGTATTTCAAAGCAAATACTTGGAGTATTTGAGCTCCCTCCTCCTCCCCTGCCTGCTAATATGCATCTTATAGTTTTAAGTAATTCTCATTAAACCCTGTTGCCCATCTGAACATCTTGCTTAATAGAATTATGACATAATATTATATGCTCCTCTAACTCAGTGTAGTGCATGCTGCATCAGTGTAGGAAGAGCTAGAAAACAGCAAGCACTGCTGTCCCCACTACATTTTCAAACAGTTCATGCAATAGAGCCTGGAGAACTTCACAGAGATGGGCATCTTTCAGTGGAGCCAATGTCTCCCCAAGATGTAAATGCTTAACTCTAGAGCTGTTTCTATGATTAGTTTTTAACTGATCTTTGTCATACTGATTCTTCTTATGTAATGAGTATTTTCTCTTGGCATTTTTGATTGGTTATTTATTTATTTATTTTTAGAAAAACAGTTATTACCAGTATCTGGCACACTTAGAAATTACTTTTGAAGGGCTGAAGACACAAAAGAATACATCTGGTTTCATATTTATTAAGATAATATGTGACGTTTCAGACTTTTTACATCATTTTAGTCATCTGGACAAAGTTAGAAGACAGCTATTCTGTAGATATTTTATTTACTAGAAAGTGCATAAATATTCTTTAATAGAATAAATACTACATGGAGTATAGAGTATTCTCTAGTATCTTTTGTCACGGCATACCCATACTTTACAAATAGTCTTGTGGAACCCCTTTGGAAGGCCTAAAAGCAGATGCCAGAAGTTCTGAGATATATTCCTGTTTGGTAGTGTTTCTTATGGTTATGTTGCATAATGTGTTTACTCTCTAACATATTGGACCCATTTGTGAAATAAATATAATGCAGTGAAAGCAACATGAAGATATATATTGCTGGTTACGGTGCCATTGCCACACAAACTTGGGTAGTTTCACTAAAATAGCTGAAACAGCAAAGATTTCCATCAGGTCAAAGCTAGGTCTCTGAAGAGGGTGGAAATTAATGAAATACTTCATTCTGGGCATAAAAAACTTGCAGAAAAAGTAATGCTGTGGACTGTGCTGGAGGATAACTGTTTTCTACTGTTGGTTGATTCTCTGCAATGATGGCAGTGTGATAACATTTCCATTTAAGAACAGTCAGCATAATTTCTGTAACAACACATGTTTGTGTTTTAAAAAAGGCTTTCACCCTTATTGTGTCAAATACATTAAAATTCTTCAAGCAAAAGTGGGAAAAAATCCATCTTATCAACATGGTGTCTGTTGTCATGCGAGGGTTTTGTTACATCATCTAGTATTTGACAAGATTTATGATTCTTGCTCTTCTTGACTTTGACATATTACCTATTGCTTTTTCATGTATCATGTGTAGGAACAGTAGACATGACTCTTAAAGAAACACTGTGTTTGATAACCTACCACATTCAGAACGTTCAGTTTGCATTCATAAATACAAACTGAATGTTAATCTCCATTGCTAAACACTAGTTAACTCCCTATAGCTTCAGTCACCCTGCATAAAACACGATGAAAATGATGGGGTTTACTTAAAGGCTAATACGTAATGAAATTGTTTGAAGCAAAGAGCATGGGAAACTTTTCAGGACCTGACTTGAAACACTTCAGTCCTAGAGTTTCAATGCTTATCTATCAGCCTTAAAAACCACCAAAAAAAAGATAAATGGACACATGAAATCATGGTACAGGCTCAGAGATGAGTGACTGTAGTAAAGATGTGCTACTAAATGGAATAAGACAGCTTTGCAAGGCTTGTATAGACAGCTGTTGGTTAGAGGAATGCATCCCTGTGGAGCATGCGAAAAGAATTATCTGAAGCAGCAGGTAAAATGTCATATGCAGATTGTAAAAGAAGTTGAATGGGGAAACTTGTTTTCTTCCTGGAGAATTTCGAGGAATTTTTAGCATTAGTGCAATGAAAGATTGCCTGTGAGGCCATTACCTCCAAGATACAATCCTGCAGGAGAAGATCCCTCCTTGCCCCACTTCTTCAGTAAGGAAAGAGCATTTCCTGAATCTTGTTCAGCTGTTCTGGCCTCAGAAGAGCTCCCATCTTCTTACAGTAGATTGTTTGAGAGTTTCTGGAGAATAAAAATGGCTCTGGGCGAAAAAGATGCTTCATTTTAAAACTGTACATCAGGAGAAAAACTGTTTCTGCTCTAATCTATTGACCATTCTCTGGAAGTGGCAGTGGGTATTACATTGGATTTCCATTTATTTAGCAAGATGTTAAGAAGCTGTTTTAGCTTCTTTCACCCTGCCAGTGCGAAGGCTTTTGAGGGTCACAAGAATTTGGGAGGGGATACAGTGGGACGGCTGACCCCAACTGACCAAAGGGATACCCTGTCCAATAGGACATCTTGTTCTGCATTTAAATGAGGGGGAAGCTGGCCAGGAGAAGCTGCTCAGGACCTGACTGGGCATTGGTTGGCAAATAGTGAGCAATTGCTTTGGGCATCACCTGTTTTGTATATTTTGATCATTATGTTTATCATCATCGTTATTTTCTTCCTTTTCTGTCCCATTAAATTGTCTTTATCTCATCCCAGGAGTTTTCTCACTTCTAACTGGGATGAGAGGGGAGTGAACAAGTGGCTGTGTGATGCCTGGCTGCTGGCTGGGGTTAAACCACAATAGAACCTGAGACCTGACGAATTACAATTCAGCTGTCTAGAGAAGGTGTAGGAAGGAGATTTCTTTATCATCAAATAAGGGATGGAGGTGCACTAGAAGGCTTCACTGTGATTTTCACTGCTATATACAATTATGCCAAAAAAAAAAAAGAAAAAAAAAAGATTGGGCAATAGAATTCAATTGTCCACACTTTTAAGTCAACTAGCATTAACTCAAACAGTTTCCATGCCTGTTTAGGGAAATTATAATGGGGTAAGATGATTCCCAATAGGTTGTTTTGATGTAGCTGCCCTGTTTGCAGGATAAGTTTGCTATTGGCATTTGGCCTTAATGACATGGAATTGCTCAAGACACATTTAATTTACATGCTAGTGTAGAAGTCTGTTTCCAATGAGAAACCTACCATCCCAGCTCAGATCAACCATATGGCTGTCTACAATTGTACCATACCAATAACTGTTAACTTTATACACTGGCTTAGCTGCACCTTTACCATTTTTCAGTGCAAACAAAGACCTGACCTCACCACTACTGTATGGTGATAATATTGCACTCTCTAACGTTTGTGAAGCTTTTCAAGTCCAACTTACAACACCTGGAGAAATGAGTAGTGGGCTGATGGCTTTCAGTCAGCATTGCATACAGATAGTCACTTAAAAAACTTAGCAATGTGATCATATTTGTCAAAAGGGTTGATCTAGCACAGATATACGTACCTTTTATTAAAGAGGTTGGTCCCTCTGGATGAAGTTCTTAAGAATTTGGTGACTTATCATTCCTCCATTATAGAGGTCAAGCATGATTACTTTTTGCATCTGTGCATTTATTTGCAGTGTAGGGCATCTGTAAATGATTTTATTTTTTTTTTTATACTTCTTTCCTGCTAAGAATGCAAGAATAACACACCTAAGTAAGCTATTAATGAGGCTACTTGTATAATAGCAATCCTGAGTTAGTTCTTTGGAGTCATATTTTGATATGTGTGCTGATGATCAAGTTTCATAGACATAAGCAAGGTCAGAATGAGTTTCTCTTCAAATATACAAGAAGATAAATGCTTGAGAGAAATGAGAAAGAAGAGGTAGGAAGGAAATCCACTAATAGGCAGTTTTTACTGGACATCAGTGAGGTTTATAATGCAGATTCACTGTTCTGTTACTGAGGTTTGGAAGTGACTTCCTAGTATCAGTAAACTATATTTAGTAGCAACTGTTAAAGGTGTATGTGTCTGGGAAGTGAATAATATTCTTTGTGAACACAGTTTGCTTGCAATGCTCTATGTTGCAGTGTGACTGTTGTAGTGTACTTGAAGGCCTAAATCTAGTTCCTAGGTTACTTCTGTGGAAGAACTGAGTGGTTAAAGTCCTATAATTCAGTGTTCTGCTAGAAAGTATTATCTGAGAGTAGCTCATAGGTATTCTGTTTTCAGTTAATGCTAAATTAATAGCTACCTCTTCATAGGAACAAAGAAAAATCCTGTAGTGCTTATGCTTATGAGCCTGTCAGCAACAGTGGTAGTGCCTCTGGGATAATATATTTAAGAAGGTGTTGCTGCTGATGGGGAGACCTGCATAGCAGCAACTGCAGCCAAAGGAGTGAGAACATGAGAGTGGAAGAACTGCAGATACCAGTATGGGTGAAGGAAGAGGGGGAGGTATTCCTAAGGCTGCGAAATAGGAGAGGGGTGAGGGGAAGGTGTTTTTAGGATTTGGCTTTATCTCCCATTATCCTACTCTGGTTGTATTGGTAGTAAGTTGATGTGATTTGCCCCAGTCAAGTCTGACTTGCCTGTGATGGTAATTGCTGAGTGATCTCACCCTGTGCGTGTCTTCACCCATAAGCCTTTTCTTATATTTCCCCTCCTTTGTTCAGCTCAGGAGAGGAGTGATGGAGCACCTTTGGTGGGCACCTGGCATGCAGCCAGGTTCAACCCATCGCATGCTGCCATGCTTCTAAAGGTCGCACTCAATTAACAAAGCATTGTGCCTACTGCCTGTTGAACTGCATTTAAATTAGTGGATAATTATGCAAAGAGTGAGATTCCCACAACACAAAACATACGGCTTATGCTGGAATACTCAGAAAAAGCATCCTCTGTGACTGTGTGTGTTTGGTAGAAGAGCTTTCCTATCCCCTTGACTTCCTCTGTGATATCAATGAAAATATTGGGAAGTTACTGAATCATAGTAATTGTAGCAGGGCTTTCATGCATTCCTTTATTTGCAGGATGCACCTTCACTTGCAGTAACTGCAGAAGGGTAAGGTAATTTTTGCTTATCGTTTTGGGCATGGAGTGCATTGGGGAATGCATTATTTAGAATGAAACCCCATGCCATGGAATTCACTGCAGACAGAGATGTCTGCGCAGACAGAGACACATCTGATATAGCTATTGTAAAGGGATTAAATGTTTCTTAAATTAGACTAAAATGATCATAACAGCTTCCTTTGTCAAAGGCAGCTGTTCTGTCTGTACTCCAAAAAAAGAGTGGAAGGAAGAATTGTTGTCACCATAGAATATTAAGACTCTGTTTTCAGAGTTACAGTGTCTTTAGTAGTATTGTAGCAACTTCTGAGGTGTCTGTGATGCTAGATGATTAACTGCAAGCTACATTAAGGTACAAATGAACAGGGGAGCCTGAAGCATGAGCCAGTCTGAATCTGCACCAGAACTGCAGGTGAATCTCAGTTATCAAGCTTCTGACTTACTCTGAAGGTGGGGACTTCAGTCACTGCTGGGTTACAGTAGCCAAAACCCCTCTCAAATCAGTAAAAGACAACTGAATGGCTTTTGTCTTGCTCAAGATTTATGTTCCCAAGTACAGTGCGTTGTAGTGATTCACTCTGAAGGACAGGAAGGCAGAGAGCAAAGTGGGAAGAACTACAGGAAAATAATTATTGTCACATGCAATCTATGTACATATGCATATAAACGATACCTTTAAAATTGTTCGTATCCTAATGTATGAAGTTCTCAGGCAGAGAGTGAGACAGTTTTCCTGCCCCAGAGCAGGCTTTCTTGGTGTGAAAAAAGAAATGTATCAGGCAAATAGTGACCTTCAGACAAGTGGTTTTACTACAAGAGTGTTTGGCTGCTTTGCTGCCATAATGACCAGTGCTAGCTGATCAGCTCTGCAGTGGATCCTCCACCTTTTCATCAGAGATTAAGGAAGGGATTGACTGATACCCTGATTTCTAATGGGGATGGGGGAAATGACTTAAATCTATTAGCTCTACAGGGCATTTCTGCTTTTATAGACTGGCTTGAAGGCATGGAAGTATCACAGATAATGACACATTAGTATGGCACAGTGCACAAGCTAATGAGCCTTGCCTCTTGGGGACAATCATTAGGCTGATGGCAGTGCTATTTTGACATGAGTACTTTGCTCCCAGTGTCATAGTTAACTCAAAGATGCTGGCTAGGTGGGAGGGGGCAAAGTCTCTGAAGCATCCCATATTATTACATGGTATGGACAGGCTAGCAGTACTTCTAGTCCTGATACTTAGATAATCTAAATTAAGTTAAATTAAATTTATACCAAATTAAATTAGGTTGCTTCTGAAATTGTTATATACTGGATCCAGTTTCTAGTCGAGTCAGTGGGTCACTCTGCTTCACTGGGTGTTAAATCAGCTTTCAAACATTTTCATGTGGGAGAAATAAGAACCAAGTTGGAGAGGGAAGAGTAAACGTAGACCAGCCCCTGGCTTGGCACATTAGGAAATTTTAGACAGATATTGCAGTAAGGCCATGCTGTTTTATCTTCAAAGGCAAAACGAGTCAAGGCTCAGTTATGACAATCTATGCAGAGAGAGCTGCAGGGCTGGTTAGACGATGAGAGACTGATTTTCATGAAGAAAGATATACCAGCTGACAAGAGCTTTAAAGAGTAGTGCATAATGTGCTAGTTTTTTTCACCCATATCCCTATAGCTATAGAGACACAGGAAGGATATCCTACAGAAAAGGGTGTTAGCTTTGATTCTCAAGAGATCCCATTGGAATTCCTTGTTATTATTTTTGTAGTTTCCCCTTTAGTGTGTCTCTCATAGCGGAGAGCATGTTTTTCACTACTTGTTAAAGTTTCTCTAATTGTTTTGTTTGCTTTGTTCAGATTCTGGAGAAGTTTGGTAATCCTAATATTACTGCACGGCCCACAAACAGTAGCCCTAGAATGAAATCAGCTTTATTATGAGATGTTATCTTCACACCAAGGGACGTTTCAGGGAAGTAAATAGCAGTTTGTGGAATAAAGCAATTGAAAATATGCAAATGCAGTCAGCAAACAGATGGTGTTTAGAATGAGCTGGATTCCTTTTTCATAGCTCTAGCTCAAAATATTTGATTCAAAAGTTCACTTTGCAGTTTTTTCTCCCCTAATCCCTTTGTAAGGTATAGCGGTCTTGAAGGTTATCTCTCACCTCAGCTTCAACATAAGCTTTCATTTCTTAGTATGATCTTACTTGCAATTAGACCATATACAGTACCAGATATGCTGGTCTATTAAAAAAAGAAAGGGAAAAAGAAAAAACCCAGGAAAAACAGACCCGACCCGGTTCTGCACACAGCACTGTTTGCATTCAGGAAATTATACTCTTATTGTGCCAATAAGGCAATGGGGTGTTTCTGCAAGAGATTAAAAAGGCTAACAATATTCCTGGTTATAATGAACCCCACTTGCACACAGAAGGCTGTTTTTATCAGAAGCATAGAAAGATTTCAAACACCATGATAGATTTAAAAGGGTTATTCCCAGTGGAAGACAAATCCAGTAAAAACTAGCCAGATCCATCAACTGATAGTTGTAAATATTCATTCGCTTTCCTTTGCCCTGTTGGATTAAAGGAACAGAAGGTTCTCTGTGGTCAGTAACTAGCATATGCTTGAATTCTGGACAGATTGGAAACTCAAGAGAAGGTGATTTGTGTTATGTATTGGCTTGGAACAGTACCTTGCTTTCTAACTTTTAGAGATGATTACTAAGGAACCCAAAACTGCAAAATTAGAAAATGTACGGAAAGGCCAAAATAATGAAAGGGATGAATAGAAGCTCATTCTGCAGTGTCTGTATCCATGTGTGCTTATGTGCTACATGCTAGGTTTTATTCCTGAATCACAGGGACACTGAAGGGAACACCAGTTGTATGAGGGAGGGAGAACACTTCAGATACTTGTCTCTGTGATGAAATGCTAAGAAACCCAAGGAAAATGCTGGCCACTTGCTAAGTCTGGGGTTGTTAGGTGGCCCTTGTGTGGCTTGCAATCAGGTACAATAGCAATCACTGAGCACCATACCTCTTGTTAGCTAGTACCATGTATGTGCATTCAGCAGACAAGGTTTTTTGCACATTAACTATGGATAAAACTTGCCTGAACACACTTTTGTTTCTGGCTCTTCCTCATCCATCCCACTGTTTTCTTCAGTTTTCACTGTAAGCTGTGCTGTACCATTTTGAACAGGTAATGGTAGTGCCCACATCCTGTGTGCACAAGCACACCCACTGATAATTTAATTGGGAAAATGAGAGGAAGGGGATGGTGAGAAGCAAAGAAAGAAAGAGGAAGTGGGATGGGGGAGAGAGGAAAAAAAAGGCAGGCAGATGGAGAAGGGAGAAAATATGAACGAGATGCCATGATATATACAAAAGCCCAGGGTTTTCTGGAGGGACCTAAGGTGCCAGTACCGCAAATGATGAAATATCACTCTGGCAGAGAATGTATTTGCCAACATCATTATTTCTGCACTGACTTTCTGGTTGAGAGGAAAAGACAATCTATCTGCAATTGGTATCCATCACTAGAGGTGGTTTTAAGAGTGTTTACTTGTTTCTTCCATGCTCTCACTCTTCCGTGCAAGTTTGGTTTTTGTTTGGCTGTTTAGTTTTTTACTTTTCAGGAAAAGATACATCTTCCTCTCCCTTTAATTCATCTGCCTTGTGGTTTTTTATAGCTAGGTGTCCCAGGTTTGACTGCCATAACCAAATTACAGTAAGGCATCCAATTTGGAGTAGGATGGTAGACACATAGCTTCACCACAGAATTGGGTTCATAGGAATGAAGAGAAACATAAGTAAACTGTCTTCATGTACCCTAAGCTATGACAACAGTACACCAGAATGAAAAAAGCTGTTGCTAAAATACGTATCTTCTGGTTTTCTAGTGTACTTTGAAATGCAAGTTCTGTTTTTAAAGGAAGTGCTAGTAGTTATAAGAATTCCAGAGAAAGATAGTTACTAACTGGTGATTGGCACAACTTTGTTGTCTTTTATGGATAGTGGTTGCTACAGAAGCAGACCAGAAGCCCTTGGCTAGGGAGCTGTAAACAAATGCATCAGTTTGTCTACAGATTCCAATGTAATGTGGTATGCTATGTCTGTCAAAACTGTATCAATTAGGTTCAGTATTTTTTTTCTACTGATGGGTGCGTAGGACACAAATATACATGCTGCTTAAGGATACATTATTTAAAACTAGAATTAGAAGTATGCAGTCAGAGCCACAGAAATAGGGTACTTATCAGAAGCTGTGCTTGTAACTCACATGATCAGGGAGAAGCAAATGTGGAAATACATCTTCATAAAAAAATTCACACAGTCACAAATTGTGCCATCTATTTCTGTATGCTACATTCTGGTTACTCCTGGAGAGAGAAGGTCTCTTCATTGAAAGTAATTGTTGTTGGTTTTTCTGAAGACATAAAGTATGCATCTTCTCCCCTCTGCTGCTGCCTTTTAGAAGTAGTCAAAGAACTGAAATTAATTAAGTTCTGACCTCATGTCAGCACTGTATATCATAATTAATGGAAAACAACGTCCTTAAGGTCTAAGAACTGCACAATTAAAACCAGAAATCTGTGAAAAATCCTCAAGATTAAAAAGAGAATGTTGGGAGAAGAGAGTCTTTAAAAGCTGCATTCCCCTGCATGGGAGATGCAGTCACTGAAAAGTTCACCCGACATATTCAGATGTATTACATAAATCCCTTTGTTGTTCTGTGCAATTACCTTTCTGTTTGTCTCCATGGAGTTCCCTGTCTTTAAACCTTGTGTGCTTCCCTCATTCATTTCACACTTACATGTTACAGCCCAGACCCTCTCAAAAACAAAGATCCATTTGGATAACAGAGGTACGTCCTGGGTCCAGCCCTGGTGTATACAAATAGCCTTCCTCTATCTTATAGCAGCTGTTACTGGCTGTTAAGAAAAAACACATGCCAATCAGGACACAGTTTTCTCTGTCTCACCTTGCTAAAACCCCCGATATGTCAACATCTTCTACCATGGGAGAGTTTTTCACTGCATTTTACTGATTTTAGGTAGGCATTAGACTGGTAAGGCTGGAAAAATGGGTTCTGCATTTTGCTGCTGCTGAACTTACCCAATGGTTGTTCATTCTTATTATTCTAGCCTTCAAGAAATTAAGCTTTTGTGTCTTCTACTTTGCAAGTAGTCTGCTTATTTCCAAACATGTGTCTTTCGTCTTTGATGCCATCCTGCTTATCTTCTCATCTTTAATAGTTTGATACAATTTTTGGTTTGCTTAGCTCGGAAAGTAACCATGTAGTCTAGTTTCAAAAAAATCAATATAACTTTTTTCTCCTTTGGAAAAGGTGCATTTCTCCTTTTTCCATTTCCACTTTGCCCTTGAAAATAAGTGGAAGAAAAATGTTATACAGGAGAAAAAAAAAAGGATTGACTATTTTGTTCTTCAGTTTTGTCACAAAGGGGAAAAAAGCAGAATTAATTAAAGCAAGCCTTGATTTTCTGTTAAGAACATTTAATTGAGAAAAAAAACCCCTGATTTAAAGTGTTTTGATGTCTTTGTTGTTTTTTATTATTCCTCTGGGCTCAACTTTAATAGTCCTTCACACAGTATCTCTTTCTACTGATTTCAGTCAAAACACCAATCCTTCTCACCAAATGGTGCTGAAGGCATCGTCTTTATTGTCTCTTTCTATTGTCTTTACTGTGATTTTGACTTCTCTTTTGGCTAACAGCACCTTTCTCCCATGGTTCCTTTATGCAAATAAATTGTTTCCTTGCTGTTGAGTCTTTTCCCTCCATGCTGTCATTGAGTTTGAGTTCCTCAGTCCTACTGGCATATTTTTCAATGGATATTTGGTAACTTAGGAATGCATTTCCTCAAGATAGTTAATTTCAAAAGGTGTTTGGTAGGAGATGATGTGAACTCATCATTTAAAGGAGTCACAACCCAGGTGCACCTTTCAGTCACATGTATTTTAACAACTCTGCTAGCTTGGTTTTCACTGATATTGGGAATGGTCTCATCTGCCTGTGTGCTATCCCTGTCTTGAAATCGGATAGCTTTTTGCATAGTCCTGATGCAGAGGACTTTTAGATGTTGAGTGTTTGGATCATCCCTCCAGTGTTTTTTTTCTTCCACTGAGGCGAATTTCTTTAGCTTCCTGCCCATGACAATCTCTCAAGCTCTTTCCAAGGCACATGGGGTGTTACCATCTTGTCTCCTGACACAAAATCTAACGATAATATCTGGCTTCTGATTTCCTTTCTCAAAAACTGTGTTTAGTCTCCAGCATAGGTTTATATTTTATTATTCTAATTCTATCCACCTGAAGTCTTGTCCTTAAGAAGTACAAGAGCTCAAACATTAGATTGATGTTCTGAATGTGTTATTCAGAGAGCTTCATCCAGACCTTCTTTGTTCAAGAAATTTAAGATAATGCTCTTTCCCTTCAGTGTCCTATACAGCTTCTGTTGTCTGTATACATACTCTTATATTTTCTTCCTTTTACATTCTCTGTCATGAAGTCTTTCTTAAATTTCTCTCCTCTGTCTTCTGAATTCTTTTTACATGTAGTTGTGCCCAATTCTGTATTCAAACCTACATTTCCATTTTGCAAAGCTTATTAGTGTTAATCCATTTCTGTAAGAATATATCCAATTGTTATGGGACTAATTTTGCCTTCTTCAGTAACATTAAGTAATGCAATAAGTAGTTCCTACTGGAATCTGTAGAACTTCTCTAGCGTAAGTGGCTGGATCTGGCAGTTGTGTGACATCCTATGTTTGTCTTAACAAATACTGGTTACTACCAATGGGATGTAGCATTAATAGCGAAGAGAACATGGAAAAAAGATATTCCATAAAACTGTTAAAATGAGGACATATAAAAACTGTCAGCTGTTTCACCTGGAACACAAACTGTCATTCTGGAAAGGTAATCACTAGAACGAAGGCAGAGGATCAGGTTATTGAACTGTGAGTTCACTTTAACTTGCCTGATCGTGTTTTTATGCAGCAACACGAAACTGAGAAGTTTTGTACAGCATTACAGGGGCAGAAGCCTAGAGGTACAATAGCATGGCAAATGTCAACAGTCATCCCTCAGCTGGCTGGGGCTTCACTTGATGCTCAGCATGCTGCCAGTTGTAGCTGATGCTGCTGCTTTCTGGAAGGGAAAAGAAAAGCTGCTGCATTTGTTATCTCTGTTGTTCAAGCCACTAAAATAGGACTAGCTACAGCTTTTGTTATTATTGTGTTTTAACAGAGAGCTTGGAAACAGTCTGTTTACAAAGTATGTAGAAGCTACTAAACCAGCATTTCTCTTGGTAACTTCCATTAAATTTGTCTTAGTATTTCCTCTGCTGGCTTTTTTTTTCCTTTCCTCTCTCCAGCAGGTTATTGAACAAGAGAATGATTTCCAGAACAGCAGGGAGAGGCTTCTGGCTCATCCTTGCCACTTTCCACACATCTGAAGCAAAGTTGAAAAATGTCAAGAGATTTCCACTCTTGAGTTAGTCTCCCATAAAGAATATATGAAATCTGTATTTAATATTATACAAATACAAAGCAGTTAAAGATGCTCATCATAGGGAAGGAGATGTGCTTTGTATCTATCGTTTCAGATCAGAAGGAACTATTTTATCATCTATGCTGGCATAGTATCCCTTAGCACCTATTAACTTTCAGCTAGTTGCCCGTGTACTGAGCTCAGGTTTAGGGCTGACTAAATTACAAGAACACAAGGAAATATCTAGTCTGAAATATATGGTCTGAATGTCTGGAAATCTAGTCTGAAAACAGCCATTGTTCTCCTTTTGAGTGTGCTTTGGTGGTTGACCAGACTTAAATTAATAAGTAAACAAAAAGGTGTGTGATTTTTTTCCTCAATTTATCTGTTTTCTCTGTCTGAATATTGTAACTGCACCTTTCCTCACTTAAATAACAAAGATGCCATTCTAGTATTATACTTTTTCTTCCCATGGAGATATTTATATGCTGGCATCAAGTCAGCTGTCAATCTTCTGATAAAGTAAACTGACTGAACTTCACAGGTCTGCTACTGTAAAATACTTTCCCCAGTCCTGAAGTCATTTATCTGGCATTTCCCTACCTCCACTCCAGTGTTTGTAATGTATTTAAATGTGTCTAGTAAAAATTTATGCAGTTTTCTGTTAGCATCATGAATGTAACAGAGGTTAATCATTTCCCTATATGCAGTCTGCATGCTCTAGCATCTAGTGCATAAGGACTAGCATTTCTTAGCCCAGTGTGGCATTTGCCACAGCTTATCTAATATAACACAACATTTTCTTCGAGTCACTGCATTCTAGGATACAGCTCCCAAGATACGGTGCTGATAGGGTCTATATCTCTTCTCCCCAGATGTGCCTTCATTGATTTTACTGCAGTAAATGTATTTTGTTTGAATGGACCCAGGACACCAAGTAACTTGGTTCGTTCTGCCTGATTCATCTGTCATACTCATTACTTCTTCTGTGGCATATCCTCAAGTTTTACCAGGTCATTGGTTCATTACTCATTTACACAGGTTTAGTTTGGGAATAACTCCACAAATGTCAGTGCAGATACTCTAGGGCTGACTCATTGGCTCTGTATATGAATAAGTTCTTGGCCCCTGGGATATAGTTGTTTGCTCCAATAATAAATCAGAATACTAGAATAGGATAGACTAGAATAGAATAGCCGCCTTAATGCTAACTATAATAGCTCTGACAGAGCTTCCCCAGCTCTGAGCGTGTGACCTAGTGTGTCTGGGGGGGAAAGTGAATCTTCTTCCTGAAAGACCTTTTTTTTGCTCTGAAATAAAAAGGAGGAATCAGAAGCTGGCATCAGTTTTGTGATGGAAGATGAATTGGACTACATCCCACAGAATTTAGAGAAGGAAATACAAATGTCTTCTCTGTTACATTGCCTTCCAGTTTTCCTTATCCAGCTCTACTTGTCTACCTATGAAACCCAGGACATAACCTGTAGCAAGAGAGAGCTACATCATCTCCTGGAATTTGTGACTTTTTATTTAGTTTCTATTCAGTCTAAAAAAACCACAAACACTGTATGAACACTCATCCTTCAAACTATAGTACCTCCTACCTATTACATGGGTGTAGTCATCCACTGTCAAAAGTACAAAAGAAGATGGGAAACGCTTTCCAGAGCAGTTAGTGCAAATGATATTAATAACTGAACTGAATAGAAAACTTGCAAGCACATCAGTAAGCTTTGTACATGAATTAACTTATTCAGGCATCAGAAGTCATAGGCATCATAAAGCAATAGGGAATCAGGTATTTTGTTTTTCTAGCTACTATGGCTGCATCCATATGATAAAATAAAGCATTCCTATGAACATCCCCAGGACTGTAGCTGTAGCTGATACAGAGTATTCTCTAGATTGTACAAAGAATGAAAAAACTGGACTGTGGGAAAGAAACACATTGTGGAAATAAACAGTCATCTGCCTACACAGGCTGTGGTTTTGTCAGGCAGCTCCCAGCTTTCAGGCAGCCAGCCTGGTTCTGCTTTCAGCTCTTACCTTCTGGAGAGATGCTATTCTCCTAAGATGTTGTTGGTGAGGAAAGCGGGGAGAATAATTCTCCTTGGAGAACTGCTAATAGCCAAAATTACACTGCCAATGTGGAAGGCAGAAAACCAAACTGACATAGTTCTTCAATATAGTCAGCTGAATAATCCCACTGAATCTCTAGAGGGCTTGGTAAATAGGATATTCTCTCTTGGAAGTAGTCTGGCCAATGTTCCTATTTATATGGTGTAAAATACTCTTTTTTATTTTCTATTCTCATCTGAAAATATAGGACTGCATTTTACCTGCTTCTACCTGCCTTTGTTATGCTGCTTTAATATGTTGCTTTTACTGGATTTCCAGTCTGTCATGTTATATTCTAGTCAGTCAATTTCTACCTAATGGCATTAAAGCTGTCCTAAAAGCCCAGAACCTGGCAGTTTTCTGCACCTTCTGCATTAGGTTTGAGTGTTTAAGCTTTCCATCTCAGTGCTCAAATCTCTTCATAACATCCACAAATACTTTTCCCCCAAATTTCTGCCACCCATAAGAAAACTTACTCAGAAAAGAATCTCAGCTAGATATTGAACCTCTGTGAAACAAACAAAGATTGCAATGTCTGCACCCCACAAGGCTTTTTATTTTATTTAGAAAACATAAGATTCAGACAAAAAAGTCCTGAAAACTAACTATTTTTTGCTGTCCTCCCAAACTCCTTTTCCCCATCTCAAAGGGGAGAAAGAAGAAAAGGAAGGATGACCAGTTAGGATATAAGAACTACTCCTTTTTTCACCCTTCTTCTCCAAGCTTTCATTCCAAATGGGTTTTGCAGCTGCTGCAGCCTTGCTAGGCACAAACAACACAGGTTGTGGTGTGCTTATTCCATTTGCTTTCTGTCTCAGCTGCTGCATGTCTGTCTCCTAAAGTAAAAATTTGTGCTAGCACAGTCTCCCTTTATTCCCTATTTTATATATACTCCAGACAGCATTGCCAGTGCTTATAATAAACTAAATGAGATACTGTTTGTTGTGATCACCAGTAACATGAGAATGGAGTATATCTGCGGAGGTGATACCTCTCTTCTTTTGCCTTAGTTTTCAGTTGCACAGAATCATCCAATTGCATTGGTACATGTCATGGGGATGTTTTTTCTCTTGATCATATGCAAAAGCCTCAGTTTATGCCACTACCCTATATGTACAGGATTGTATTGTGTGTGCTGATTTAAGTAAGTGACATAAAAGTGCCTTATGGTACTCAAAGTCCTATTGAGGGCATGAATAGATAAATACCTGTTGGGTAATCTATTGAGTCTGGATAAAGAAAGGAGGATGAATACTGATAATCAGTGGTTTAAACAGCCCAAGGCACATCACTTTGAAAGGAATCATTGTAAAAGCAGATTTCCATTATTATAATTTTTTACCTTTTAGTCACAGTGTTACCTTCAAGAAAAACTAGTTTGTTGTCTTTAATGGCTGAAATGTTAATGTGACTGAAGTCACTGGAGTAAAAGGTTACACTGGGGTCTCTCCTAAGTATGTATTTAGCTAATAGCCAGCAATGTCCTGAAAATGGCTTGAGCTTTGTGTAAAGAGTATCAGGCTTTGTCACACAGTGCTTTCTCATTCTGAAAGAAGTATTAATGTCACCGGACAGAAGGCCCCACAACATGAGTTTTAGTTAGAGCCTCAGCAAAGCTCAGGGAACACAGAGCTGCTTTTTTATTCCCTCTGATTCTGAGACTGCTCACTTAAACTGTTGACCTGTTTGTTCCTTACCACGTATCCAAGGGGTCATCTGAATTCCACTGGTGTAGGAGCTGCACAAAAGGAGGATTATAAATACATTAATATATCACAGAAGCTGTTAAAAGAATAGGATAAATGTATGTGTAAGTGTCCAGGATATATAGAGATGTCCAAGGTTTCATTGTGATACTTACTGAAAACCGTGGCCATCCTTGAATGCTTATTCCTTAAACAGTAATGTGATATGGTTAATGGTGTAAAGGCTGTCTCAGGTATACTGCATAATCTAGATCACAGGGGAGTCAAATATGAGCCTATTTTACCCCAAACAAGCACCTGAAGTGTGGCCCAGCATGTGGCACACACTGATTCTGAATACACAGAGCATAAATTTCCAAGGTGAATGTCTAAGAATGCCACTTCTAAATATGCATCTAAATCACAACCCTAGAAGAACTCTTTAAAGAAATTAAACCCTCTTAAGGCAAATAACATCCCGTAACAAATTATTTTTTTAAGAAATTAAAATGAATTCATTTCAAAAGGCAATTACATGCAAATACAGTAGAAGGAGAATAATTTGCACTAATGACTGGGATACCCATTGCAAATTACTGAGTTTCACAAATTACTGAGTCAATAAGCAAAACAAATTCAGGCCAAGAGTAATGCATCACAAAATGTCCAGCATTTTGTTTTTCCAAATGCAATTTAGTTTTAATTATGATATAGTAAAGCAATGAAAGGCCACCCAGGGGAAAAATACTTCTAAATGCTTGAGAGACCTGTGGCCCAAATGATGTAATCTCAATGTAGAATCCCAGCCAATAAACATCTCTTTGAGCTATTTAATTGGTTTGGGGTATTTCCTATCATAATATAGGGAGTAATAGAAATGCTAAATTACTGATATTAATCACAAGGTATAAACCAGATGAGTCTAAAAGAGCAAGGTCTATGGATGCTACAGAAGCAGAAGTCAGATTTTAAAATGAAGTATCACTGTCTATGTGTTTGCAAGTTCCCCCTCACCATGATAGCTGAGTATTTCACAATCCTTGATGGATTCTCTCCTCTCATTATTTTGAAGCAAGAAATTTTTCCATATTGCAGCTGGGGAATAGCAATGTGGAATAGATTAAGGAGGTCACATACAGAGTCTGCTGATGAAGTGGGAATTGACCTGAATCTCCTGAGTCCAGTGTTAAAACCTGTTAAAACAGGTTTTCATCTGGTAAAGAATCTTAAATAAGGCAAAAGAATAATTCTTTTGTTTGTGCTCAGATCAAAGCCTACTTCAGTTCTGCAACTTGTTTACCTGGGAGGGGTCTCTACAGCTGAAGCTGGAATCCAAAATCCCCAGGGAAGATTCATACACCTGAGTGGTGGCAATCCCCACATTGAACCTGCAGGTCTGTGTATAGCACAGAGCAATCGTCAAGTAGCCGGATGAAGCTGGACTTCAGCTCTCTGGTGGTGTGCCCAGCAGATCCCACTTTGAAGGGAGCAGGAAACGGGCTGAATGATGAAATCATAAAACACAGAGGTGTAAAGTAAAAGATTAAATGGTATCAGCTGATGCACTGAAGTTCAACCCAATTGTATTCTTCCACTTGTGCGCACACGCTCTACTGTTATAAATCTTTCAGCTGCTGTAAATGAACCAAAGCTGTTGATTCCTGAACTTCTACTCTTCCATCATGCTCTTTCTCAAAGTTAGTGATGCTGTCATTTCTCTGCAGTTTGACTGGGAATCAGTCTGTGTCAGAAGAATCCCAGAAAACAGACGTTTCCCATGGGCAGAACTTTGCAAGGTACAACAAAGCTGTTATAATGCCTTCCTCTAACAGTGTCTCTTCACTCAGTGGGAAGGGATTTCCTGTACTTGATATTAAAAAAGTTAAAAAAAAGAGAGAAAAAAACCTTTAGAAAGTAAATGAAACTCTTGGTTCTATGTTGGGGGTTTTATTGATTTGTTAGTTTATTTTGCTTTGTTAGTTTTTAGACTAAGGGAAATTAAAGATGCAGGAAAAAGGACCCCCAGTAGAATGATGGGACAACTTAGTGGATGCCAGCAGGGGGCAAAGAACTTGCTGATAATGGAAGCTCCCACAATGATATTGCTTGGGAGGAGAAGCAGGATGGGCATGTGTCATACAGAAAAATAATTTCCTGTAGGTTGAGCTTGGAAACAGTTACTTGGGACCATTTGAGTGACTGTATTATAATTGTGTGAAGCAGCCTTCATTGTGATTATGTTGAAGCTCCAAGGCCATGAGTAGAGAAGTCAGGTCCTCTTAGCCGCAGTGCAACACCAGTGTGGGCTGCAATGCGAACTGGTGCTACTGTTACTACTGTATGCTTGGAAGATGACTGGCTATACCTAAACCCTCAGTGTTTCTGACTTTGGGTATTTGCTACACAAACTTACCTTTTTTGGCAAGTAGATACCTATGACATGGTTCCCTGTCGTGGTTCCCATCAAACAATTTCTATTTCTAATAATAATTTGGGTGTGCCTAGCACTTTCAAACCTTTCCTGAGTTTTCCTTAAGATGTTCCTGAAAGGTTGAAGACTTACAGGTGATTGTGAGGATCAGAATGCAAATTTCTTTCCTGCTTACCAGATCAACAGACTATCATATTGAATATAGTTCACTCTGTAGATGTCTGTTAAAATCAGGTTATTTCGATTGATATCGATTATGCGTGCCCTTGCATCTGGGTTTTTTCATGTTTCTGCAGGTGGTCTGATAGCTCTCAAACAGAAGTTCCTGTATCTTTGAGTGTTATTCTTCATGTATATGTGCGTGCATTTCATGTAAGCTCTGAATTGCAGCACTTGCATTACTAAACCAGTATGGGCCAGATCTTACTCCAAGACTTCACCTGTCTTACATTTTTGCTTGTGCTTTTTTAATGCTACTCAACAGTTGTGAACAGAAGGTAGTAAAGAGCAATATATGAATACTGTGATAATTATAAGGCTCTATGTGTCAAATAACAAAGCAGGGCTGAAAACAGCAGATACTGACAACCTTGTTTTATCTGCAGCCCAGGAGATGCCAACAGAGTGGCTCAGTGATGCACTGTCATCATTCCTGTTCTCCCATCCTTTACTATCTTGTCTCTCCCTAGGCTATTATGTTCCCACTTACATGTCATTATCTTACACTATTAGTGCTCAATACATAGCAAACCACATTTATTTAAAGAGGTTGTTAGAATATTCACCTCTGTCATTGTGTGGTCTTTTTATGTCCTTTCTAACTCAAGTGAAAACAGTTAGGAGTTTGGTCTTTTTTTTCCCCATTGCCTGTGCTGCCTTATTTCTCTTTCCCTTTGTTCTGATCTCTACAGCCCAGCTGACTGTGACAGTTCAGTTAACTCTGACATTTTGGGGACATAGTTTGCATGAAAGAAACTACAAAACAAAACTTAAGCTTCATCTTCAGAGGCTGAATTCTGGAGAACTCTCCTGAAACAGCAATAATGCAATAAAGATAGTAATTCCTGCAATCATTAATTGTCATATAAAATCTCTTACATCTGAAGAATGTTATTTAGGCTGCAAAATCAAGCACTAGTGATGTCTGACCTAGAGGTTACTCATTCAGCTTTTTCCTTTTGAGTATCTGTCCTGCGTGTAAGCTGGTTTCTATAGGAGATACTGTTTGTACCTGTAATTAAGTTGTCACAATTCCTACAGGGCCATAAATTATGTTTTACTGGCACTTGAAAAACTGTATTTTCTTATATTTTAGGGGGCCTTTGTGGACTTACTCTAATTTAAAACTACACTATGTCTGCATATAGTATGTTTTATAGAGAATAGATATGCAAGGTTTTCAAATAATGAAGTTTGATCAGATTCTGGAACTAGATTACCCTGTTGCCACCTCAAGCCCCCTCTTCTCCATCACACTAAGTTAATCTGTATTATCTGTGCTTCTCCATATACTGTCTCTGTTGCCCTCTTGCATGGAGTGGCATGAGCTGGTGTAGCGAGCAGTAAAACTCTATAATGAATGGATCAGCAGAATTTTAGTAAATTTTAAGGCTGTATTTGTAACAACCGCTTTATTTCTTGCTGATCAGATCACTGGTGTTGTTATGGTCACACCTTCCTTCCTTTTAATATCAAGTTCTGTGCATTCAGAAGCTGCAGTTGGCTACTTCAGTGGGTTTTGTCCTGCTAATAATAGCAAAAGAGACTTTCAGACTTGTTTTGCAGATATTTTTGCTTGCCTGTACAGACAACTGATCCAAAGATGCATTTGACTTAATGCTTCCTTGCTTGTGTTTCAGTTCTCTGAATGCTAAAATGGCTACTCATTAACTGATTTCAATGGATTTGCTCATGCAAAAAGCTAGTAATTTGCAGGTGGGTTTTCAGGGTGGGGTCTCATTTATATTCTGCTAAGCAGCAGCTGAAGCCTTTCAGTCATGAGGCCATTAAAATAATCTGAACCACTTGGCAACTCTGTATGGTGAGGAAAACTAACCTAGCTGCAGAAGGAGAATCACCACCTTTGGAAATGGGGAAACAAAAGGAATAGCAGGCAGCCTTCTTTCATCTTAAGACCAAGGTATGATAGTTCAGACTCTGCCCAAAGTTGTGTGGTAAATGTAACAATGTCTCTCTTTGTTAAGAAGGTTGTCCGGATAAGGTAATGGTAATGGTTATGCTCAGATCAAAAGGTGATAGTTGATTCTAGGACTGCTATGTTTTTTTGTGGTTTTGTTTTGGGTTTTGGGTTTTTCTTTGAAATTCTAGTAGATAACTGTAGTGGTTATAGTGATTTTCCGCTATAGGTTTTTATTTTGGTCACTGTTAGGTACCCAAAAAGTATGCATAAGAACAGGCTGTAAATCTCACTTCATATGTTTGATTCATCTGTTGCAGCCTTCTTTCTCTATCATATCCTTAGAGGAGAAACCCAAAATACAGCTTTTTTGTGCTTCTGAATACAAAGGGTGACCAGAGGGTGAAAGCTCAGTTACCAATATGGACACATTGCTTTTCAACATTGCTCTCCCTCTTTTTCCCCCCCTTACCCTGTCATCAGTTGTGAGCTGCTGACAGTTGCCATAGTTAATACTTTGCTCTGGGTTTTTTTTCCTTCTACTGAGATCTTCAAGACACTCTCCTTTTCCAGCCTGACCTGGGCTCTGCCTCCATCTCTGGCCTGATCTTTGCATTACATCACCTTGGAATAACCCACCTTGTGCTGGGAACACCTCCCTGCAGCACAAGTGTGGTAGCTTTCTTATTCCTTCTTTCCCTTTGTTTGCTTTCTTGCTCTTCACACATTCACTTTGTGATTTCTTCCCTGCTTATTCTCCTCGATGAACATTTGTTGGTAGAAGGACTTGTCTTTGTGAGCGAGTGCAAGGGGGGGTGGCTTAAAGCTTTGTGATGCTGCATGTATGATGAAAAGGAGCTGCACTGATGTACCCAAATGGGAACTTATGATTCCCTTTTAGTTGCTCAGCCATTTGAGACAACACTGCTATGAGAAATCATGTTGCAGGAGTTCACCAAGGTTTGTGCGAGTGCAGAGTTTTGGCAGTGCCCAGAGTCCCTTGCAAGCTTTGAATTGCCATTCTGAGGTCCAAGCACTTTTGAACCCTGGAGCTGGTAAGAGATTCCCTTCATGGTTAAAATATAGTGAGGATAAAGGAACTTGAAAAAAAAAGGTTGATGTAAACCATTGCTCTTACAAACCCACCTGATTTTTCAGGCTATGCTGATGTTGCCTTCAAATGCTGTGATTTGGATCGGTTCCTAAATAAGAACAGCCAACATAATAACACATTATCCAGAACTATAGCTCTGCAAATTAAATGTTTGCTAAAAACAGGACTGAAAGGGGAGCAGTAGTTCACATAATGCTTTGGAATATTCTTAAGCAGTGTCTGTATAGCTGGTGAATTTGAGCTATATTTGGGTTTCATTGCTGTCTTTTCAAGCAGTGTCACTAGACTTGCAGACAGCTCTCTGTTTTTTTCAGGATACTGATGTTCCTCCTTTTGTTTCACAACTGTCTCCACTGAAAAAAGTGTGGCATGTAGTGGAATCTTGAGTAACTTAACCAGATGTAAATGAGGCAAGGAGCAGCCATTGAGTGTGAACCCTGGCATGTCCCACTGCAAAGAAATACCGAGGAGCTTTTCTTTTCAAACAGTGAGGGAAACTGAAACAACCCGACTGTAGTAGAAGGGGATTCAGAAATAACAGCAGTAGCTGTAAGAGAGAAACCTAGTGGAGAAGTACCTGTTTCAGTCTAATCTGGGGAGCTGAGCACCTTTGGGAGTAATTCTTGCTCAGGAAGCTGAACTTAGGGTGGATGCATTGGTTTGTACAGTTGGGGTGTGCATTCTTCTATGCCATCTGGGCATGAACCAGCTTCCATTGGCAGGTGTATGCTGCAGGAGCAGTGTTTCTTATCATGGGTATCTTGGGGGTCTGACAGAACCAGACAAAATTCTTGTTTGAGAGCAAGAACTATAGAGCAGAGAGTCACTACTGTGATTCTTCTATTTGCCATCCTCTCTTCCCAAATCTAGTTGATGCTGTGAAAGGTAAAGCGACTTATTATTATCACATCATTTTGTCCATTTTGTTTTAGTTCATGTGTTTGTTTCATCTGTTGCAGCTAAATAAAATGCTGCAGACATGCTGGCATAGACAAAAAGGATGATCTAAGCATGATGGTGCTAGCATAGGTCTGGCAGAGTTGATCCAAGTTCTTGCTCTGCCACAGGCTTTCTGTGCTGGTTTGAAGAATTCATATGATTTCTCTGGACTTCAGTTCCTCGTCTGTAAAATCATGATAAAATTGGGTGATGAATGGGTTTTTTCAGTTCATCAGCCAAATTGTAAAACCAAAGGACGAGGTGAGAATTTGATTCAGAACAGAAACTTCTTAGCCAATCAGACTGAACAAACATAAAGGTCATTTGGAGTGTTTCATTCAGTCTGAAATGAGCTGTTGTGATTCACTTTAAATATATAAAGAAAAAAACATCTTTTACTTTGACAAATGTTGTATTGAAATGCAAATTTAGTTTTTGTGGCAAGATCTGAATGAAAGATTGCCATTGCCAAACAGTTTGCTGTTTTCCTGTTTTATACTCTAGCCCTTCTCCATGCTTTACAGAGCATTATTCACCAGACTTGAAGAAGTAGTTCTGTTTGCTCTGAAACATTACTGTTTGGACAAGTAATAACAACAGTAATAAATTATGTAGTTCTATACAAGCTTGTGTTGCTCAGGCATAAGTGTTTCATTGCTTAGTACAGTCTATGCGTGTATGTGGAGGATGCAGGATGAGATCACCTGGATACTTGCAGAGAGGTATTTGCACCTGGCTAGAAAAGCAGACAAATAACCTTCCAAGAGTAATTCTTGTTTTGGAAAGAAGTGTGCCTTAAGGGTGGAAAGGTCAGTGCCACTAATCCACAATCTGGATCTGGTGCCAACTCTGACTTTGATCTAACCTCATCCTGTTAACATTAAAGCAAGTTTTATTGTGTGCAGAATCAACCTCTTCTGTGTGACCTTCATAAGTCATTTAACCTTTCTGTGCTTCATTTTTCCCTTTGTTGATTAAATAAGGAATCATTCTTCTTTCTTCACAAGAGTGTCTTTCTGTAGAATTCCCTCAATGTTTGCAGTGTGCTTTGAGATAATTTCTCTCTGTAGAGCTTCAGTAACATAACATGCTGATCAAATTCAGCTTGGTCAAACACCTGGTGAATTTAGGAGATGGGACTCAGAGCAATGACCGTGCTGCAATCTTTCCCTTCTGACTCTTTTTCCCTCTTTCTTTATGCTTTAATAATGAGAATGAGCTTTTATATGGACTATTAACACTCAACAGGGTGCTGGGAAATGAGATGTCATTAAAATATAAAAGACAAATAAGTTGTCTTTATTTTTTTTTAAGTTTAAATAAGTAAAGTCAATGCCTCCCATAATCTGATAGAATCAAATGCCATAATCTGATAGAATCAAATGTTATCACATAGAAATGTATAGCAATGATAGCAATTTATGGCATGGAAATGTAAGAATAAACTGATAGCAGTCTGCTAGTTAAAAGGTTATCTCCGCTGCACCTAAAGAGGCAGAGTTCTAACTCACTGCTGCCATACAGCTGTTTCTGTAGTCGTGTTTCTGGGAAAAGCAATGCCGGAAGGTTCTCTGGAAGAGCAAAACCAGAGGAATAGCTGTTGTTATATAAGTGTCTGACACAGTTATGTAACTGCAGTGAGGGCTGAACAATGTGTAAAGTGAACAAGTGCCCGCCAAATGCAGAGGAGAAAGTTGCAAGGCCACTTGGAGAAACTGCTGTGCTGTATTACTCAGCACAGACACATAATCTTTAGCTTGGTTGGAGACAGAAGTGCTTGGGATGCTGTAGTTTGCCCACCTTCATCCATCCATAACTAATCTTGTTTGCTTACTGAGGGGTAAATGAGACCCATGCATACTCCTGCAGGATGCCTCTCTCTCTCCTCCCCTCCCTCCCCCCAATGTTTCAATTTCATTTTTATGTATAGAGCGTTGGTGACAAGGCATAGAGGATGTGTCCATAGAGAACATGCACGGGCTGCATTCTTACATTTGCTCTCTAGATTTACAAAAACACAACAGTCTACTTGAGAAAAACTTGGGGATGTGTATCTAATTTGTAACTAAATACATCTGCTACCTTTTCTCTGCCAGTGATTTCACTGGTTTGGACTGAAGTAGTATTGATGCTGAGCAGAAAACTGTCCCCTTACCAGTATTGCTGATTCTGACCACCAGCAATACTATACGCAGTATTGCTGATGGTCAGCTCCCTAAATTGTCAGCAACAAAAAAGACACAAACCAAAAATAAATATCAATTTCTGATTGTTTCTTTTCCGAAGAAAACGGTGCTTCCTTTGACGTGTTTCCATTTCTTTGGTCTTTAGGAGGTTTTTGGTTTTGAGGTTTTCTCTGTGGCTTGCCAGGCCAGGAATAGATGAAGTCTGAGGTTCTCCAGCTGCCATAGCTGGGCTGAGTAGGAAGCCCATTTGATTCTTGACTGGCAATGATGAAAGTCCCGAGGTTAGTCCACACTACTCAGCCCAGAGTGGAGTCTCAATGAAATCAGTGCTGCTTTTCACAGAGACTAATAGTTTGGCCTGGATCCAGCAACAGAACTGAAGTCTCTAGTGTCTGAAATAAAAGTGAGGGAAGGAGATATCTTTTTTGCTAGAGTAAAAACGGCTTGAATCCTTCCCACTTCTGGTAGGTCTCCCAAAGGAATTCCGACCAGCAGTGCTAGGTGGCTGAAGCACTCATGGAAATGTGTAGGTCCTGGAATGGTTCTTAACTTCTTGATAGTTACATTGATTGCTTTCTAATTTTGTAATTTATCTCGTCCATAGGTAGCAAATGCTTTTTCAGCAAGTAGATTGCTGAGATTAAACATCACCCAAGCACCATCCAAGCCTCTGAGGCTGCATCTTTTCCCAGCTGCACTCAGTGGATGGTGTGAGCAGAGAGCCTTTGTTGGTACAGCATCGGCCTGCTGATAGCGGAATAGTCCTTGGATGGCTCACCCCTGGGAGTGCTTCGTGTCGCAGGTAAGGGTGTGAGCCTGCAGCCGAAGGGCCAGGCAGGATTTAACGGGGAGCAGCTGAGCGCAGGCCGGAGCTGTGGCCGCTAGAGGGGACTAAAGACCGGCTCTGGGTTGGCCTGGGTCAGGGCTCGGCTTCCAGGGGAGTGGAGCATCCCCCAGGAGCAGTGGGGCAGGGCTGGAGGAGCTGCCGCAGGCGGGGGGGGGAATGAGGGTTCTGCCGGTCCGTAAGAGCGAGACTCGGAACCGGCGCCGGGACGGGATAGGGAGGTTTGGTCACACTGCAAGTCAGCAGGAAGAGAGGAATCAAGGCTGTGAGTGTGTGCAGTTCAGTGGTGCCGGTGGAGGTCCGGTGGAATACCAGAGCTCTTGGGGAGCGGTCATTCTATCCTGCTCATTGTGGGAACCGAAAGCCTAGTCTGTATTTTAGGAAGCACATCCAACACGGCGAGCTAGTCACCTGTTCTGCAGTAGAGGGAGGTAAAATGTAAAGTTATACCGACTCTTTCCTGTTGGAGGTTGCGTGCTGAGTTGAGTCATCTGTGTGCAGTAGACAACCTACCCTACTACCAGTGAGGAAAAACAATATTCAGTCTCTGTAAAGGAAGGATCTGCCTGTGAGATGCTCTTTGGGTCTGAATTTTGTGTGTGGTCTTTGAACCTTAAACTTCTGCCATACAGTTGTCTTCAGGAGCAGTAACTGTTTGCAGCTTCAATTTGGTTAAAGAATGAAGCATTGGCTTGAAGCTAAGTGTGGAAGATGAGCAGTTGTTCACAACTGTGACATGCCTAAATCAGTTTCATTTACAAATCCCTCTTCCACAAACATCCTTGGTGTATTTGATGGTATCGTATCTGCCTAACATCCTGCTACAGAAGGTGGGAACCTACGCTCTCTAGAGTGCACCTTGTTATTCAGAGCAAATTACTTTATGAGATATAAGTAACGCATGAGAAACAGTAATGAGGTTTTCTTTAATCAGGAGTTCTAACATACTGGGAAAACATAATGAACTGGTGGAATAGCACAGCAAAGGGGGATGCTAGGCTCTCTAGAGTGCATCTTATGAATAGGCTTCTAGGTTTGCTGAACATATGCACCGCAGATCGAGGCTCGATAGTAGTTCAGGAGATGCCTTATTATAGGCATATGTGCGTTCTTACTGAGGGTTGAATGTGTGCCTGAGTGACTTCACAGTTTCTGTATTTCAACATCTAGTCCTGGTCCTTGTGAAATCTGAGAGAAACGTTCCATTTGCAGAAACAGATTTGAAATAGTGCCCTTCTTGTGACTGCATAAGAAAGGATGCAGTTTGAATACAGATGTTCAGGGCTCTGGAGACTAAACAGATCCAAACCAGAATTTATTAATGATATTATCCTTGGGCTGGAGAATGAACACAAGCATCCTGCCTTCAGTACATACAGATGAATTGGATCTAAATTATTTAACAGTAAATGGAAAAACATGGTTAATCTGAATCTGGCTTGCTTTTTTTTTTTGAGAATAGCACATCTCATATTATGATGTGAAACATTCAAGGTTGTTATGATAATGTTCACTCCCACAGCAGATGAGTCAGCTCTTCAAACCCAATAATTAGTATCCTCATTGATTTATACTATCTCTCAACCTGTGATGGGTCATTTGTGGTTTCCTGTCTTGTGGACACAGCCATATGGCATCCCAGTGGGATCCAGGTAACTGACTCTGGGCTCTTACAAGGTATACATGGTTGGCACGCTAGACTACTGATTAAATATTAACCACAGCAGACACATTATTTCCACTCTGCTTTGAAATGAGTTTTTAATTAGAAAGAAAATAACAGCAGTAAATGAAGTTTCATGGTTGTTTTCTGAAGTAAATATTTTGACCCATTGCCTGTGGTACAAGCTCAGAAAAGACCTTTGAGACTTTCAGGGTGCCACTCAGGCCAAATACAGGTGTCTTGAATCCATTGCCAATCACCTGACATATAAAGAAGTTTAAATAGGAGAGATGACTTGCCTAAAGAAAAAGAACATACTTCTGTATGTTCAGAAAGCCAACCGTATCCTGGGCTGCATCCAGAAGAATGTGACCTGCAGGTTGAAGGAGGTGATCCTGCCCTTCTACTCTGCTCTCATGAGACCTCACCTGGAGCACTGTGTGCAGTTCTGGTGTCCTCAACATAAAAAGGACATGGAACTGTTGGAACAAGTCCAGAGGAGGCCACGAGGATGATCAGGGACTGGAGCACCTCCTGTATGGAGACGGCTGAGAAAGTTGGGGCTGTTCAGCCTGGAGAAGAGAAGGCTGCGTGGAGACCTCAGAGCAGCCTTCCAGTATCTGAAGAGGGCCTATAGGGTGCTGGGGAGGGACTCTTCATTAGGGACTTCAGTGGCAGGACAAGGGTAGTGGATTAAAACTTAAACAGGGGAAGTTTAGATTGGATATAAGGAAGAAATTCTTTACTGTGAGGGTGGTGAGGCACTGGAATGGGTTGCCCAAGGAAGTTGTGAATGCTCCATCCCTGGCAGTGTTCAAGGCCAGGTTGGACAGAGCCCTGAGTGACATGGTATTGTGTGAGGTGTCCTTGCCCATGCAGGGGGCTTGGAACTGGATGATCTTAAGGTCCTTTCCAGCCCTAAGCATTCTATGATTCTATGAAACTTAGCCATGTCTTTTCTTTGACCAACTACTCTTGAAGCTGTAGTTGTATAGGCAGCTGAAAATGTTTCATCTCTTTTTCCTCATAGTGGAAATTCCTGTAAAATATTTTTACTAGGAGCTTTAATCCAACTCTAGATATAAGAGTCTTGTTTGGTATTCTTACATAGCCTGAAAGAAGAGCCATCAGGTTTAATTATGTGAGAAGGGTGGGGGTAAATTACTAGTTAAGGATGCTCATTTTACATTTCATGCATAATGTATGGAGTTAGGTACATAACTTGAACATTTTGTTTCTTTATAAGATGCTGAGATAATCCAGAATTTGTTGTTTTGCCCTCAGAAATGAAGGTGTAATTATTTTTCTAATTCCTTATTCCTATGCCCTTGATTTTGTCTTTGCTTTTTTCCCAGCCCCTGAGAAGCTTTTCCTAAAAATGAAGCAGATTTGCAATGTTTAAAACAACCTCTAATTTACTTGTAATTAAATAGAAATAGATTTACTGGTGCTTAATACCTATTACAACTCCAAGGGAGTATTTTAGAAATAGTAATTTGGAACTTTTCATTGCACGGAAATACAGACTCAGTGTTCCTGTCAAATAACGCACATCTCCTAAAGTTTATAGGAATCCAGATCCACGTTTTTATTAAAAAGAAATATGTTTAAGCCACTTACTAATAAAAGCAGTGATTTCATGTGCATAAATCCTGCTGCTCCCTTTTGCATTACAAGCCCTAAAAGTGACTATTTTGTCTTTCAATGCATTTTTCTCAGGCACAATGATGGGTAAAATGTCTTGGTGTGTTATTACAGATTTTCCCTAGTTTGGGGTATTTTATAATGTCTCTTTCTTAGAATTGCTGTTACTTTTTGTGTACAGTATGTGTCTACAATGGACATAAATAATGCTTGCGTTACCTACATTCACTGACATCTTGGTTAATTTTCTTAGGTTGCATTTCACAGCAGCCCACTTACTAATTTAGGTATTCTGGGTGATATTTGGCAATGGTAGTTTTGTTGAAGACCTTAATTAATCAAAACAACTCTTCCCCCTACTATTCTACCCTGAATTGTATTTCTGCAAGTTGAAAGCATGTATTAATTTTCTTCTTGGCTTTTTAATTAAACCTGGCTTCTATAACTGAGGTTTGAATTTGCTTTAGTGCTCTTTAAAGTAGTGATGTCTTAATCCACAAATGAAAGTGGATGTTTTCTCTGTAAACAATTAGGAAGATTGTCTGCTTATGTAGGTGAGAAGACAACAAACGTTGGTATTGAAGAAACTCTCTACTTACTAAGTGAGGGCAAAGTGTTTCTTCTCCAAATGGAGGAGCTGTTAATGAAGAGTCTACTTGCGATCACAGGAGTTTCTGTAGGGAGACTGTACCCTCTGAAGTCTCACCTTCATCAGTGGTGTGTTCTAAAACCCAGACTAAACATTTTAGAAGTGGCAGCAGTGCCCATTGCCAGTGGTTGTAAGGCTCTGTGCCTACTCCAGCTCCTGGGGCAGGTACCTCAGCACCTCAGTGAGCCCTGTGTAGAGACCTTAGGTGGTCTTCCTCAGTCTTGTCCAAAGGGGGGGAGCCCGATACATAGCCTTCCCTTGTCTCTTCAGCCTCATTAACAACCAGCAGCAAAAGGAAGTATCTCTTCCATTTGTGTCTATCTGTGTGGTAGGAAAAGTGACCATCAGCATCCTCCCTTCATCAGTAAAACTAGTCCCAAGTCTAAAATTCTTAGGGCCGTTTCGGTGCCTTCCCCAGACTTCAGATTGGGGCTGTTACAAGTGCTCACCTCCACTTCTGTATGCTCTGTCTTTTCCTACATTATGTGTTCAATCTTTCAAAGTTTCTGAGAAGGAATCTGTTTTGAGGCTTTGCAGATTCACTTGATGTGTTACATAGTAAAGAAGAGCAGCTGTTTTCCTAAGTTGATCCTGGCAATAGGTCAAATTCTGCCAGCAGCTTCTCTTTCTCCTATTGCAAAGTTGTCTGTTGAAACACATACAGATTCTTCTGGTTTTGCTTCATAACAATTCAAAGCAGAATTTAGCCCATTACGCTTAATTACATGAAAATCATCTTTTAACAGTCTCATTAGTCTTTCTATTTGTGCTGCTGTTTTTCTACATTAATCACACCAGCTAATATGTGAGTGATACAGGGTCTGGCTGTTTACATGCAGAGAGTTTATAATATTCTGTTTGAATCTCTAGCTATGTTCTTGGGGTTTCTTTTGATGTTAGTAGGACTTGATTTAGCAAAGAGATAAATGATTTCAAAACTGTGATGAGCCCATACTAGAAAGAACTCCAGTAATTCAACAGGTGCCTATTGATTTTTTTTTTTTAATATATATATATATATATTTGTGGGGTTTTTTAAACTATGCCAGGAGCTCTGCAATATGTGGCTGATTTCCTTCAGGTTGCTCAGCATTATCATTACCTTAAATATAATACATATTGGAGATAAGGGATTTGTGTAGAAATGTACTGATTTTACTTCAGGGCTGCCATGCTGCTGGAATGGCAAACGTTAGTGTTTATGACCATAGAAAGAAAACGAGTACATTTTTCAGTGCTTGGAGATGCAATGTCTATTTATGTTACCTGTTAGCTGATAATGTAGTCTCTGAAGAGCACTGCCCTGGGCTGTGTTCTTGTCACTCTATCCTCCTTCATATCTGATTGAATAATTGGAACAAATTCCTCTTGGGGACAACTGAGTTAACATAAGAAGTGGGTAACTGTATGGTAGCAATTTTGTTTGTTAATTGGAATGGTATCTTAATAACTGAACATGTCATTTTGGATAGTGTGAGACTTAGGGTTCTAAAATAGAAGCCAAAAGTGATGTTCTCATCACTGATCATTACAGATCCAAGAGTATTTATGGATCTATAGATGCTTTTCTTGTTGCCTTTGATGTCCCTGTCCAGATTTAACTCTATCAGGCCTTTACTTTTCCTAACATGATCCATATCTGCTCAGACAATTTGTGTATTCCACCTGCGCTACCTGTCCTTGCTTCCACCCTTTGCAGGTTTCCTTTTCGTGTTAGAGTTTGTCCGGGAACTTCTTGTTCATCTGTGCAGGCCTCCTGGTGTGTTTTGCCTGACTTCTTTGTTGTGATGCATTGTCTCTGAGCTTAAGGAGGTGATCCTTAAATACTAACCAGCGTTCTTGGGCCTCTCTTCCCTTCAGGGCTTTATCTCATAGCGCTCCACCAAGAAGTTCCCTGAGGAGGCCAAGGTCTGCTCTCTTGTAATCCAGCGTAGTGAGCTTGATGTGTGCTTTCCTCACTGCCCAAGGGTTCACCTTGAACACCACCATTTCGTGGTCACTGCAGCCAATAGCTGCCCTTGGGCTTTGTGTTCCTCACCAGCACCTCCTTGTTGGCGAGAACATCTATTGTATTATTCAGATTAGGGGACAAAGTCTTCCCCTCCCTTGTCTGCTTTGTAATTTCATATCCTGACAGATCATAAGGACATACGTCTCCTGTAAAAAGGCACTCATAGAATCTCATTTAATTTTTTCCTCTGATCTTACTAAGCCTAGAAAAAGCAGGCTGTGAACCCTGACTATTGATGACTTAGACCTGCTGAAACTCTAATCAGATGGCACACTGGCTGATTTCTCTCTCTTTTCTCCAAGGAGTGCAACAGTTGCTCAGAAATGACCCAAATAATTTTTATTAATGGGCCCAACATTACTTTCATTTCAGAAGAGACAAATCATTTAATAAAATGTGTGTTCAGTTGTGTTCATTAGTGCTAATCAGTAGTTCATTAAACCTTAATCATATCAATTTTGGGCCACAAATATTCAGGTAGTTTAATAAAGGACCCAGCAGTAAAAGAGCACACATTGCATATTCAGGAGCATATTCATCCATAGCAAACCATACTTAAATACACACTTTCCATTCGGTTGGGTACCAGGGATGAAAGCAAAAAAAGTGTATATGGCAAAACACCACTGATAATAGTTTTAACTATATATGTTGTGCTTATTTATTATGAAGTGTTTGTCTCATAGAGCACAGTTGTTGACATGGGTGGATTGAATGCTTTTGAGCAAGGAGTGAATGAGGCTGCTACCTTTGACCAGCAGAGTTAGCCTCTCTTGTGGAAACAGCAGGACAAAGTCTAAGTGTACTGGGAATGCTTTGTATTTTGAAAGGGTGATTTGCAAAAAAGCACATTGGAGACTAGTATGTATAGGTTCCAGTTCATAAAGTAATTAACATATGCAAAATGTTAGGGTATGTGTAGTTCTACTGAAGTCACTGCTACTAATGTCTTATTCAAAGCATGTTAATCTGGCTTAGTACTTTTCCAAGATGTCATACTGTCTTCCAAGAAAGGCTGTTATCAGTTGAACAGTTTGCTGTAGGGATGTGGAGCCCAAACTGTGCTACAGGCACTGCTGAACAAACACTTTTTACTTGTTACTCTTTATGTATTAAAAAGTCATTCTGAATGTTATGGTTTGCACTGAAGGCTGAGCAATAAGAATGACTTATTGGTATACTTATTCTGTGTCAGAGCTCTGATCTGCCAGAAATATAGACTGGTTTATTCCAGCTAAAATTTTATACTAATGCATGTTTGAGCAGCCATGTCTGTCCTAATTCCTTCTGTGAACCAAACAGGAGTTAACAGCTGATTAGAAAGATCAAATACTAGGGAGAAGCCTGGAATTCTTTGCTTGTTGTTCTCTTGAGCTTCACTGAAATTCAGTCATAGTTTACAAGATGCTAGTTTCTGTAGTTCGGGTGACCATAACTGAAGAAGGTATAGCAGCCTGTTGAAGCTCTTCTCTGCAAGAAGTGCAGTGTGCTATTTTATCATGTACTACATCCAGGTGTCATCATATACTGTGGTCATCCTTCTGATCCTGTTCAGGCAAGAAAATTGTTTAACTTGAATTGGATCCTACTTTAATCTCCTTTTTCACACTCTATCATGTCTTCTTTCTGATACAGCAGTTCTCATGAACAGTGTTTACCCATTTCAGTGGTAGAAACTGATGTTTCTACCAAATTTTCATTCTACAGTAAAATGCTATTCCTGAAAGAAAAAAAGAATCTATCTCTTCTCTGCAGATTGAATACCATAGAGTCTGTTTCCCTTTTTTACTTGCTCTGTGATCACCCTTTGTCCTTTTCTTCCTTTTTCTTTTTTTACTATAGAAGGGAGTGAAAATGTTGTGCAAGGATCTATTCTATAACAACTGCATTTAATAAATGAGTGTTCAGGCATATTAATGCAATAGAGTAATAAGTGTCTGCTAAGATAACTATATTCATCATGTCTTTACTAAGTACTCTTGTATATGTAAGTAAATGGAATATTTGTTTTCCCAGGCTAGTCCCATCAGCCATGAGTTAAATGCATACAGAATGATCCTAGATCATTGCTATTAATAGTTTTCACAACTGTGTGTTCATCTTGCCTGTCTGAGGATCTTCATTCAGTCTGCCTTTCAGTTGACTGGAGTCACATGTAATGCACTTTACCAGCTCTCTAGAACTTTGCTTTAAAGCTGACATCACAATAGGCTGATGATGCTTTAACATGCTGGGTAGGAACTTAGCAGCAGCTCTAAGAAGCAGTGTGGGTTCAGACATGGGTGTCAAACCTGTGCTATACATTGGGATTTCCAGCTCAGCAGGTGAGGTTAAAATTTTAATACAGTATGGTATATTCTTCTGCTCTGTTGTCAAACAACACAAAGAGCAAACAAGTGCAGGGGAGACAGACAGGTCTGTGCTGATAGGTTGGACCCCCTGGGTGCAAAGAGTATACTTCATTCTTGAATGTTTTCTCTGCTGCCCCTTCTTTTCTCTCCTTCTGAAGTTTACAGACATCTTTGGCATATAGTATAGCAGAAGCTGAAAGAAGAGGTTAGATAAGGACTGGAGGGAGAAAACAGCTCAAGCCATGTGCTGCCTATATTTAGCAAAGGGTCCAAAACAGCAGCTTACAACAATTTGCTTAAACCATCTGTAGTAGGAATGTTTTTGGTTTTGTAAAGTCATCAGAAAATCAAAGCAGAGATTTTTGGGAGCTCCTAAGAACTGCCGACAGCACAAGGTTTCTGACACATACACTCTGGGATATGCAAGGTTTTGGTAAAATGAAAAAGAGTTCAGCCTATAAAAGGTTGATGATGGACTGGTGTGAGATTCTGTTATATGTGAGCTGGTTATACTTACAAAGGTGGCATATCAGATGTTGAATGAATAGCAATGAAACTGGTCTAATCTCAATATGAGGACTCAGGTACATGCAAGTTCTTCTGCATCCTGTCTGGAGTCACAGACACTGGCTTCAGCAGTTGAAGTCAAAGATACACTGCTGTAGGTGAGCTTGTTTTTTGGTTTGGTTTGTGGTTTTGGGGGTGTGGGGATTTTGGTTTTGTTTTTTGTTTGTTTATTGGTTTTTGTTTGTTTGTTTTTGTTTGTTTATTCCTTTTTTTGTTTGGTTGGTTGGTTCTGTTTGCTTGCTTGTTTTGGTCTTTTTTATTTATTTTTTTTTCCAACCAAAACCAGTATGGGAATGGAGTCTGAACACTGAAGCTGGGGCTAGAAACTGAAGCTCTGGGGGATAGTCTGTCTTACCCGTGGAATAGGATTTAAATAGGTCAAAAAAATCTTGTGTTTTGTCTTGAATTTTGGTAGGGTATGGTTGTGTGTGTATGGTTTATTTTTGTTGCTGTAATTGCCTTTAAGTTAACAACAGCTATTCAACTAACAGAAATGTCTTCCATAAAGGTGGCAACCTCAGTTCCTGGTCCTCAGACCATTACTTTCCCCCATCCCTGAGATACTTTCTGGACATCCTTCATGTTCATTGATGTCCTCCATTGTTGCTTGGCATTTAAAAATGTTTAATGCTAACCTGTTGCCTTTGGGGCTTCAATCAGATTTGTTCTCCAAAGGCCTTCCAACTTACTTATGGGCTTCTGTTTTCAGAGGAATACATTTCAACTAAATGTGTTCAGTCTGTACTCTGATCTGCTGTGTGAGACATTAGTGAAAGAGGTGGGAAAACCACACAGAGATAAAGGTTTTAGTTTTGGGTTTTTTAATTAACTGATAAAAAAACCACAAGGAAATTCATTTGAAGCATAAATAAGACTTGGCTTGTTTGAAGTATAAGATATTGAAGGAGTAAGTTAATAAAAATATGTCAGGAAAACTTAAGTGAAATATAGAAACTGCGGGAAGGGAAAGTAGTAAATCATATGTGAGAAACCAGGTTAAATATGCAGAACATATAAATAAGTATATACAGGAAACCTGCTGTCAAGCCAAGGGTCACTGGGGCTGTTGGAAAGCCTGAATTGGGTTACTAATGTATGAGATTAATGTTGCTAAAAGCTCAAGTGGGTTATTTAGTTATGTTTATTACAGAAGAACACTTGAAGACCTCATGCTCGAGACTACGATAGGCATTTGTTCTGTAAGAAAGTAGAGTTCTAATACATTAGACCTGGGAAAATTAAACCACTGGCTGAACTGGATTCAATAGGATTCAAAATAAGAAAGATAGGATATTGGAAATCTGATGGCAAAATATAGAGGAAAGTAGTGTAGAGCTAGATGAACAGTGTTTCCTGCAGCCTGCGTTGCCAGAGCTGTGGTGTGGTAGTAGTATGTTGTCATAGCAATACCTGATCTTAAGAAAATGGAGATGCAGTTTGCAAACACTTCATCAGTTGTTGGGTACTGTAGACTTTATATATCTGTTGTTTGGTAAAAGAATATACAACCATAGTAATTCAGCAGAGTTTGAAGATGGGCCTAAGGGATTTGGAAGCAGAAATTGCAGTGAAAAATTATAATGAAACTAGTGCTCATGCATCAACTAAAATCCATTAAAATATACCCTAAAGTGTTGAGGGGTTTTGTTGTTGTCTCTTTGTTTGTTTGCTTTTCCATAAACCTGTCTGCATAGGCTTTGGGAGAAGTTTTACAACTGAAACACATTGCTTCCAAGAAGTACAGTTGGTTTGTGCTTGGTGGGTTTCAATTAAGTTTCATTGTGTAAATTCATTTCACTGTCTTCCACCGCAATGTAAAGATGCTGGTGTAAGACTTGTTTATTGAATGGGGAAATTTTATCTGACAATCTGAACTAATTTGCTGTGAGAACATTGTAAATAACATCAGGAGGAAAAGAGCTTCGGAACTCACTTTGGAAAGAACCAGGACCTTAAGTCTAGATAACGCTTTAACTAGATATTATAGCTTGAGTCTGACACTTGGCACAAATTGTTCATAGGGATTCCACAAAGCAATGTAAGCAAGAACATTTTGTAACAGCAAGGGACTGTAGGTGGATGGCAATGGTTATTCCTATTGGCACAGAACTTTTGCATCCTTAACATGCGTTTTAAATACATGGACAATGTGCACTTACAGACCTGAGTTGGGTGGTCAGCACTTTACGTGAAGGGCACCTTCTCATTTTAATTTTTCTGCAGTAATCCAGTTTAAGCTGTTGTTGATTTTATCTTAGGTTTGATTTTTATTCTAAGACTTTTTCAAGGAAGGGCTTTTAATGATATTGGACAAAAAAAATGAAAGATAATTTATTTTATTTATTTTTTGCTCAGTCCAGCTGGCACTTGCACACAGGAGGGAGGATGTGACTAATGGTGGACCAGTGTATCCCTATAACTTGAATCAAAACAGCCCAGTGAAACTAAGGGCTCTGCCTTTGCTCCCTTCTTTCTGATCCTAGCTCAAGGCAGACCTAAAAATCAAAGCATACTATGTCAACAGGTATAAATACGATGTATTGCCTCTCTGCAGTATTTTCCAAGTCTCATTGGCGCTGCATAGAGTACATAATTAGTTGAATGCTAGAGCTTAAATAAAGGGTTCAAAAAGATTTGAATTATTAAGGATGAACTTTGGAGGGAAAACCAGCTAGCTAGTTCTTAGGCTTGTTATTTTCATGCCTTATGTAAGTAACATCAAAATGCACTGGGAAACATTTACTTGTTCAGCTAGACGTATGAGTCAAACTGAATGTTTCATCACACCGTGTTCCCTCTAGCAGCTAAGTAAGTCCTTTGATAGAGTTTCAGTAATTTAAAATAGGAGTTCTTCAGAAGTCCAACATTTTCAACAGCAAAGTCCTCATCTAGGGCAGCTTTCTTTGACATGTTCTTTAAAACTGAACCTCATAATCATTAACCATGAGTTACAGAAAACAGCAAGGCCCATTTGATGGGACATAGGCTTAGCAGTAATCATTTCCATCTTTTGGAAACTTTCCTTACCATACCCAAAAGCACACTAGAAGCTCTCATAGCTGCAGACATAAGATGCCTCCAAGAGCTTGGTATCTAATTAAATGTCTTGGTTCATGTTAGCCCAAGAAATGCGTTGAGGGATGAGGAGTGGAAGGGCTATATTTACTGTCATATGATACAATGACAATGTGGCCTTTCTGACTTTCTACAATGAGTTGCATCCAATTCTTTCTGACTTTTCTTTAATACTTCAGTTACTCAGGTGAAGCTCCCTTCTGCCAGGTTGTATAGGAGGGATGGCTCATGGGGGAGTTTAAATTAGGAAAAGGTTATGGTCTGTTGCATTGGAAGATATTCCCTGTAAAAGGAGCAGCACACTGTGAGCAGAAAAATAAACTAATACACAGTTGCTTTCTGAAGCTTGGCTTTGAATGTCTTGATCAAAGATGTGAATATTAAAACAATTAACATTAAAATATCCAATGTAATGCTGTAACTTGTCCTTTAGATATGTATTTACTGGGGTATTTGAGGATGCCCAGATGCTGGGGATACTGGCACTTTCCTTGATGCTGACAGGTGCAAATGTAATGAAAGCCTTCTGCAGTGGTAGAATACATTCCAAATGCTGCCATGCTTTGATGAGGAAGATCTGTGGCTGGATGGCTTTACCAGCTGCCTGGAAGTAGTACAGGCAGTGGCACTGATGTGGCATTGCTCCATGACGGTTTTACTAATACCACTTTGTGTCGCACTGGGGAGGGGAGCATGGGGAGCTGGGTTAATTGTTGTGTGCCTCGTGAGCTGGGCTGAACGTGCAGGACCACAGTTCTGAAACTTGAACTGCTTCGCAGGACTACAGATGTCTTTGGCTTACCACATTAGAGATGTGTATAAATTATGCCATGAAAGCCTGTAGTTATTCCTTCCAGAGCTGCTAAGATGCTTTGATCTGCTTGGATTAGATGGTGAGGAAACCCTAGATCAGCCAGCAGTATCCCACAGAGTTAGGATGCATGCATACAGTATGAGTATAAATTTTCTTTGAGGCCTTACAGAGGAACAGGGTTTACATACAGATCTGACAAACTATTTTAGGTTTCTGTAGGAGGATCTGAAAAGTGGAGTGTAGAACTGAAAGAGGGTGTATGGAGTGCTGCTTTGAAAACTGCAGGTAAAAACCTGCATATGCTCTTAAGAGCAATGAGTAAAGTCCCATTTCGTGTATTGTGGAAATGGGCAGGGGAAAGGTCATGGCACTGAGCAGGGAGTTTGTAGTGGCTTTGTTTGAAGGTAGTGATGAATGAATGAATAAAGCTTGAATACCAGTGCTTTGTCCTGAGTGCAAGGGGACTGGAATTGAGCCCTGGTCTGTGCCCTGCCCTCCTCTCTGTGCACTGTCCATTTCTTGGGTCTATATATTGCTCATGAGAGGGATGCTGTATTTATAGCACAGATAAATCATCATTTATTTCTTTATAGCCACACACTTATCTGAATGCTGACAGTTGAGAGATTCTGTGTGAAGAAGCACCAGTCAACATGTTTATTCTCTTCTAGATAACAGCAGCAACAATAAGCCTACCATGGATGTTATTAAGCTGTGTTAATTTTCTGTTTGTTGTGGGAGCCATAGGGTTTTGGTGGTGTTTGTTGTTTTGTGGTTGTTGGTGGGTTCGTGGGGTTGCTTGGTTGGGTTTTAATTCTTGCAATGTTTTCTCTCTCAGCTTCAAAATGAGAGAGAGAATTTCGTCTTTTGTAGGGACAATTAAACACAGTTTGAAAGATCGTAGCCTGGATGTAATAGCCAGATTCTTGGATTTTATTAACTGAAGAACTAAGTGAATAATTCAAAACAAATTTATTTCTTGACAAATGGACCCTCCAGCATTCTTAATATTTTCACTGGGCAGATAATGTTGTCATCATTGTTTGTATCAGAGTAGATATCACTGGTTTCAGTTGAGGTTTTCTTCCAAAGACGGCTTTTGTCCTCCCAGAGCACCAAGAAATGTGACCGCATCGCTTTTTTGTGTTTTTTACCTATATTCTTGATTTTAGGGGTTGGTTTGTTTTTTAAAACATGCTTGTAACTGTATATGGAACAACATCTTGAGCTTCTTGAGGGGAGAGTGGTTTATTGTACAGCCTTGAACGAGCATCTCAAGGAAGTGCTGGCCTAAGCCAGTTCCATCCTGATTTGTAAGGAGTCCCCCTGTGCCAGAGAAGGACAGATCTCGGCTGTGGTCTTCATCCTGCTTTGTAAGTGGTCTCTTGGAGTTTGTCAGTGAGAAGAGGGAAGACTTCTATGCTCATGGTTTTGTAGAAAGCAATACATAAAGTAGACCTTTGACATGTATATGCAGTATTTCTGAGAAGGTTTGTGGAATAGTATGTATAACTTGTGTTTTCCAAGTGTTAGAACCACCTTCACCAGAGGCTTTGATCTGTTGTAGTCCAGAGATAATAATGAGTATTTAAGGCCCCTCCTTTATCACTTTGGAGGAGAATCACCTAGAACAGTTAAGACAGTGGAAAGCACCATCTGCACTGCAGTATTCTCCATATGTAAGGTATTAAAAGTTAACGTGTGAAAGGGAAAAAATAGAAGGCAAACCTGTTGCTATGGCTGGTCAGGGACACATGGCAGGCCAGTGGTGGAGAAGGATTAGAATTTGATTCTCTGCAAATTCCCTTCGTGGGGTCATGGACCACACATTTTTCTTAAGATGGTTTTGATATTTATTGGTATTCTTCAGGATTTCTTGGGTTTATCCCAAACTGTCCATTGTACAGTCTCTGTAGCTTTTATTAGGCAATAATTGTCTCTAATTAGCTCAATAACTAAAATGCTGTGGTTTGAATGACATAGAGGTATATACTTGCCCTTTCTGAAAAAGGCACCTCAGTTTCATACTCTGCTTCTTCAGATTTGTCAGTTCTTTCTGTGAACACTTATTCCTCTAAGGTTTGATTTCCTAGGGCCTGGGGAGGAGCAGAACGTGGTGGGAAAACAATTTCAAAGACCCTTCAAGGACAAGTGGCAGTTGATAGGGCTGTCTGTGTGGAGTTAACTGTTGCTCAGAGCTCTCTAGGACTGAATTGGAAGCAGGGGAGAAAATTACTTATGACAACAAATAAAATGTCAAAATGCAAACATCTAGTAAATAAACATGTAAAAAACTGCAGCAAGAATTGGTTATTTGTATTGAAGAGAGTTTGTGCAGGCTAACTCCTGAAATGCTTGAAAACATTTAGGGGATGTACAATGAGAGAGCTCCCAGATGAAAAGGGAAAACAGTAAATGAGTATATGTTATTAGTCTAATGAGACAGCAAGCAAGGGTACTTGTGCCAATGTATTCTTCTATGGATCGTGCTTTTAAAAGCACTTATTTTATGATTAAATGCTTAAAAATTGTGTATTTTTTTTTCCTCTCATTACTTGCAGATCTTTACATGCTGTACACTTAATACAAAGTCTTGACAACTTACATAAATACTTTGGGGAAGGGTGTATGCTTATCTAAGCATAAATTCTGTGTAAAAGTAGTGGAAGAGCTAGCTGCAGCATGAGCAGTTACTTGAGAATGTGATGCTGCAGGTACCAATATCTAAGGTTGCACAGAATTAACCAGTGGGGCACAAGCAGGGTCAGCACGTATTTCAGGGTATTTTGCATTGCTTACTATTTTGAATATCCTGAGTTCTGGTTGAGAAGCAAAACCAGATTCCAAATGAAAACAGGGGAAGACTGAAAATGCATTTTATGGTTTTTTTTGCATTATCTGAGTCAGCATAGATTTGTCCAGAACAGTCAAAAGCAAGTCAGTCCTTCTGTTTGGTTTAGCAAGATCATACAAACACCTAAACATAAAGGAAAGAGAATCTCAACAAAAACACTTTAACAATGGTCAACAGTAAAGAGTGATAGCTCCCTTGAAACAATAGTCTAAATTTGATCAAGCTAGAAAGCCAGGTAAATAAGATGCATTTAATTCTAATTTGGCATACATTCCCCCTCTTTAAATTTAAAAACAAGATAAGCAACCAAGTACTTTAAAGATAATTACAGGAGTTCATTTTGTTAGGACAAATACCTAACCATTCTGTAACGGCTGCAGATGACTAATTGTGTTGTGTTCCTGAAGCAACTGAGTCGCTAGTCTGCTTTGAAATTGGAAAGATAATAAAGCCATTTAATGGTCTAAAACTGTAACTCTGAGCAATATCTTTACCTACAATTGGTTCAGAATTATAGGAGCCTCAAGCTAGGCACCTATCAGCCCTGTCAAATTTAACAGTGACTCTAGTATGTAAAAAATCCCAACAAACCAACAAACCCAAACACCAAAACACTTTTTCCCCAGAATTACGCTTGTGAAACTTCACTTTTGAGATGTAACACGAATGAAGATTTGCCTCTGCCATTTGTTCCCTGCATTAATCTTCAGGTCTTTTAATAAAGGTGTGGAACAAAGGGTCAGGATGACTCACAGAAATGGTAATGAGATACAGAGAGCTTTTCACCTACAGGTCGTCAGATCGAGTCCAGCTAAGATGGAATGTTGCCTCAAAGCTTTTCAACCCCTTTATTCCTCTGTGATTCTAAGGGATATAGACTGAAGGATCTGTTTCTGCTTTCTAGTAAACTGATGACCAGTGCTGGAAAAAGCTACTGCCCCTCTGATCCAGGGCAGTGGTGAGGGCAGAGGTATGGGGTTTGCCTGCCCCAGTGTAGCTGCTCTGCCGAGTGACTGAAACACACTGATGAAAGCAGCACTGGAACTTGCTTTGTTGTGGATTCAGTTGCAGTGTTTTTCCTCTTGATCTGTGAAAGATGTTAGTTCAGCCCCTTCTGCTCAGTGGTGACATAGTGGAGGGGAGGAGAAATAAGAATGGGAATGGGATGTGTCTAGATCCCAACTGACAAGAAGAAAAGTGCAAAAATAAATGAGATTGATTTAGCACTTGTTTGTGGGGAATCCCCACATAAACCTGTGAGTAGGTGAGGCCCATGCGAACAGGGTAGTGAAACAAAATGTACACTTGGGTTTCTCTGTAGTTTTCAACACTTACTACAAAAACATGTAATCTTATAAACCCTGCTTTACAGGAATGAAATTGCACAAGACTCTCTGGCTCCTGTAAACTCTAACTTGAATAAAGGATGTAACTTTCTGCTATGATAATTGAGTGTCTAATATTTGGTTTATGAATGGTTTGAAGTATGTGGGCTTTTGTGTATGTGTGTAAAGGGTTTCTTGTCTCCCTCTTTTTTTAAAGCATCCAAAAATGTACTCTATATTTATTGAATAAAAGAATTCAAGCACCAATGTAAAATTAGGAAAAGGATTTGCTATATCAAGAATCAAAATCCATTATTTTGCATTTTCTTGTAAAAGGAATGTCATGCTGTATCCTGAAAAAACAATGACCAGTTGTTTTTCTTGTACTTTTTCCTCTTTCTTTTGGGAATAGGTAATTGTATATTTAGCTGCTCTTGGCTCGTCAGGAAGTAAAGGGCATGTCATTCCTCTTCCATCCACTGCAGTAAGGTCTATCCCATTCTGATTTCTCTATTACCATCTCTCCTATCTCTCACTAAAAGTAGCATAGAAATACAAATGTAAACCACTCAGTCTCATGGGTGTCATACTTGTGTTTTGTTTGGCTCAGATGAATATTTTAAACAAAGCCTTCCATGTGTTTTAACAAAGAAACCAAAGCAAACTTTGAGGGGGAAGCTCTTACCTGCTGCTTTTTTTCATCCGACAGTGGAAAACTCCAAAGAATTCAGAACTGAATGTGAATTTTATGTTAAAAGGCCATAAGCAACTCTGTAAACTTTCTGATGCTTGCAAAATGATACGGTAATTGAATTACAAAAGCGTTTGTAGGTTTGTTTGGGTTTAAGTGATTGCATTATATGTGAATGACTACCAAATCAAGCGAGGAATTATAGGAAAAGGGTAGGCATGTGACATTCCCCCTGAGCCACAAGACAAGGACTTCTTTTCTTTGGAGTCAGAGAGGATAGTTTCTATGTGTTTTAGCAGCGTTTAATGCCTTTTTCTCCCTGGATCTTGTTCAGTTTCTTTGTGATGCCATGTAAACTTTTAATGCATCCTAGCATTCTGTGGCATGGCACATCAGAGTGCAACCACGTATTGTGTGTAGAACCTGTAAGAGCCCCCAGCCATGGGCACCTTCACTCTGTGTTACCTAGCTCTTGCATTAGCAGAGGCAGGGAACAGTCAATATGAGGCCATCCCCTTCATGTACTGTGGGATATGTACAGACCTTGGTTATAAACTGCACTCAGATGGTTTGGTGGTGGTTTTGTTGCTGTTTGGTTTGGTTTTGGTCATGGAGGGATTTTGTTGGTTGGTTGAGGTTTTTTCCCAGATTTTTACTGGACTTTGCTCTTTTGTTCCTGGTTTTCTGTCAGTACCTTGATGTGCCTGTTATTCTCTCAAAAAATTCCTTGGGTTTTAACAAAATTGAGCCGTGTTGCTAAGCCTTTTTTAAGCTGTTATTCTAAACAGGAGGCCTGCCAACAAACAGCCCAAAGCTTATGATCTAGGATTCCCCAAAGGACTTATTTAGAGGAGGGTTTGCATGTGCCTATTTCTGCCTAAATACATGGCCCTAATGCTTTGAAAACATCATCAGTGAAAAATTACAACCCTTTTGTAGATGCCTAAAATGACTATGAGAGATTTTAGATAGAACAGATTTGCAAAATGCCTCTTAGGATGGTTCATCATTGTCTTGCTGGAATAGTTGGTACCTGAAGAAAGGAATCTGGTTTTGACAAATGCGTTTCCACTGCAGGGTTACCTCTGGCCAGGGAAGGTTGAACAGTGGTTACACTGACTGTAAAGTAATTGGTAGGTCCCTTATTACTCCTAACATTACCAAAGCCACCTATGTGTTTGGCTGTATACTTCCAGATAGTCTTCAGTACTGGAAAAGGCATTTCTACCTGTAACTTCCAGTAACATCCACCAGCTCCTACCACCCCTCAAGACGGGTCCAGTTGGTAGGGAGGCAGTAACAAGAGTGACGGCAGTGCTGGCAGTGATGGCTGGCTCTCCCCTTATCTCAGCTGCCAAACCCGCTCCCTACAGCCATCCTCTCAGGAGGAGGAGAGCAGCACTCAGGCACTCACCCTCACTGCAGAAACTGCTGTACCTCCTTGCAGCACACACTCACTTGGGGCCCCCAGTGTCTCCCTGCATGGAAGCAAGGAGCTGTTGGAGGCCGGTGTGAATTGTCTGTGCTTTGTCCATGCCTGACTTGCATCCATTTAGTGTTTAATCTGCCTGCAGGTTTTTAGTCTCACAGTTAAGGTTGCTAATGATTGATTAATGCAGCTTGGTATGGACAAAGCACACTAGGGACAGTTGGATTGAAAATTGGAACAATTTCCCTGATGCTACGTTTCATAAATTGTACTGCCTGGAGTGCAGATGAGCAGCAGTGCCTCCGTTTCTAGTCTTGACCCTGAGCTAATTAGGGTAGGTCCTGCTCCTTTCCAGGGCTGAGATGAGAAAGAGGCTTTCGAAGAGGTTTTCCAAGGAGCAGTGTTGCCTGGTGTGGTGGTTGGGTTTGCTGGTGTTGGGCTTTTTCTGTTTTCTTTGATTGACTTTTGTTTTTAAAGGCAAACATGCTCTGGGACTTCCTCTAAATTCATTCCCCTCTGTAGCCATGAGGGATTAATCAGAGGTGTGAGAGCCTGTGTTGGTTCTTGAGAGGAATACATTATGTTTGCCAATGTGCATGTGTATGATAATGACTTCTGTTCCAGGGTTTGTTTGGTTTGGGGTTTTGTTGTTTGGTGAGGAGGCTTTTTTGATTGTTTGGGTATTTTTTATTTCCTTTATTTGTTTTGGGCTCTTTTTGGCTTAAGAAGGGGGGGGGGTGATCAGATACCCTTTTCCTTTACAGTTTACCATGTTCTGTACTGCAGTGTGTAGCTGGTCACAACACAAAACGGCGTGTTGACTTGAAGGCCAGACTGAATTCTAAGTTAGAAAAATGAGAAGAAATAGAAAGAAAAAAATAAGACAGAAAGGAAAAGGATTTGAGCTGGAACTCAAGCTGCACAGCTTTCTGCAAAGGTATTGCAGAAGGAAGGATGCATTCTGCCTGTACTGCTGGAAAAGGTTTTTTCCCTTACATGTTCCTGCTGTATCTTGCTCATGTACACATGGATTGTGAATTTTTATCAGAAGTGACTGTTTCCAACACCTTTGGCCTTATTCAGCTTATGTAGAATGCAAACTTCAATAATATATTGACAATAATAATGACCATTTAAAAATAGCTTCCTATTAGAGTCCATTCCTGATGATCAGCATGAAGCTCTTAGGTATTCTGGCCACTAAAAAGTATTAGGAAATCAGTAGCTAGGGAACTGGGACTTGTGGCAAGATCTTTCTGTTCTTTCATCAGCAAATCTGGCTAGAGAACTTAGGAAATAGAAGTCAGTCTGCCCTTACCAACTGCATGTGTTCATTTATCCTAGCCACTGGGTGTTTGCTCTGTGAACATCTCTAAGGAAGATGAGGGTGGATGTGGGGAGGAGCACATTGAAAAGGAACAATCAATGCTAGAACAGAAATCAGAGCTTTTGCATTTAAAGCAGCTTTTCTCTGAAACTGTAGACTAATGTGATTCTAGGCAGCTCAGATTCTAATGTTAACTTGTCATTTTAGGTTTTGATGACAGTTAACATAGATATTAATGACAGTTTCATTAAAACTTGATTTTGTACAAAAGTGGATTATTCTTCTTATTCATTCCCTTGTGCTGTCGTTCCCTGTTGAATAGATGCCACATAATGCAAAATTGCCATGCCTGACAACTGCTTTTTTATGTGCATGGGAAACCAAAACATTTTCCAGGTTACACGTGTTTGCACAGAGCAAATACAAGAACGGTGTGACTCCACACCTGATGTAAGGACTCTGTTATCCTGCAGAACAGGGTGGGAGCATCATGGGAGAAACTGGAGGTTGAAGCTGAAAAACAGCTAGTTCAGTAAGTGAGCAAAATACTAGTATATTTGTAGTATAGCATTATTTTGTTTTCCCCTTTTTTTAATACTCATTGCCCTGTGTTTCTTTTCCTGAAATATCCATGTCATGCCAAAAGTGAAATTAATTTTCAGCTATGTGATTAATATTAGGTTTACAGGATGTTTTCTATCTTATGCATCTTATTTGTGTTAACCTAGCACGTGTTGATGGGCAAGCTAGTCTTCTTCACTTTCTCTAATAGCTTTACTGTAAGTGATTCCTTTACAGAAAACTTATAAATACTATGATTCCCAGCATTATGATGTCATAACACCTATAAATACTCAAAGTACAGAAATGCATCCCTCTAAATGGAGAGTTTATAGTACCCTTGTGGATACCCCTTCCAGCTAGAGGATGAGCAGCTCATAATTCTTTTTTGACAGAATATATAGGAAACCCATGATTCCTCTCAAGTTCAGCAGAAAGACCCAGACATCCAGATCCATATGCCATACTTTGCCTCGTACACGTTTGAAGCACTAGCAGATTTAGTTGTTATGCCCTGGGGAATCTTCAAAACTACTGTTGGCAGATACGAGTGATATTTACAAGACAAATATGTCGCAGTATATTTACCAGGTGATTACTGCTCTTTCAGAGGCAGTAAATTATGGTATTTATTCATGTATGATACTTGCATGGGTACAGAAGGCTGGCTTAAGGAAACTAAACCAGCCATACATTTTCAGCATAAAATCTTCAGCCTAAAGCTGTTAATGAGAATGAAACAGTATCTTTCCCTTTTCCTCTCCAACCTACCCCATTAGGGCTGAGTTAGGTCATGCTTTTTAAACCTAAGCTTTATTTGAGGATGATTATATGTAGTCCTGACTTGTTGCATAAAGACTGAGAATGGGTAATGTGACCACTGATGTAGCAATTCTGCTTTTGCTTAATTTTTCAGCTGTAAAGCCCCCTAAAAGTTATATATAGTATTGGAACCTTTTTATGGGGTTCAGTCATTTCTGGCAGTGAGAAGCTGCTTTTCCAACAATGTACAGTAGACCACAGTTGAAACTGCAAAATCAAAGCTGCAGTTACTCGGTAATGCCAGATTTCAGTTTTCAGAATTAATTAGGCCTCTTTATATAGTAGTTCTGGGGCTCCCAGCACAGAAGGGACATGGATCTGCTTGAGTGAGTCCAGAGGAGGGCCAAGAAGACGATCAGAGGGCTGGAGCAGCTCTCCTATGGAGACAGGCTGAGAGAGTTGAACGTGTTCAGCCTGGAGAAGAGAAAGTGTCTGCAGGATTATCTGCTAACTCAGGACTCCTGTTAGCCAGGACAACATGTAGAATAAAGGTCTCACAGTACTGCTGGACATTGTAGTTGCAAGGATAAAAATCAGCCTAGAACTTGGCTCAGTGTCAGTGATAGGATGCCTGGGTTTGATACTGGACTTCCAAATACTTGTGAGTTTTCGTACACTTGCATACCCTGGAAATGCACGTTTTAAGCAGAAAACAGGTGTGATTTTTTAAGAGCTTTCCCTTGTATGTCAAGGGACAATCCTTCAGATTTCTGTGTAAACAAACTAGTATTAGGTGAATGTTGCTGGCAAGGCCTGGAAAAACACACTGTGTTTACTGTTCGGTACAGTAGAGCATTCTGTTGGTGTGATTGGTAGGAGGCTAGAGAGGGGATAAAAGGTTTTAGGGAGTGTTATCTCACGTGGTAATGTTTTGGAACCTTCTGCCCTCAGTCACATCAAGTCCTTTGCAAAGACAGAGGATCTGTGGCTCAGAAATGTTTTCAGGAGCCTTGGGGATAAACAGTTTGTGTCAGAGATGATTTAGCAGCATCTGGAGCCGAAGTGATTCCAGCTGATGCGCCATAATCGTCATCCCAAACACCCTGTGATTTGTTCTGTGGAATTCTAGCAAGGCAGTCCTGGGGGAGCACCTCACTGCCAGCTTTCCCTGCAAAGCCCAGCCTAAGTGCCACATGTGGCTGCCCGTTTACTGTAGCGTAAACCTGGAAAGGCTTCTCTAGAACTGCACGGGCACGCCTGATAGCAGAGTTTAATGATGGCCTTAAACAGGACTTGCATGGGGTTATCTGGTGAAACTGTCATCTCTTTTATGGCTCCTTCCTGGTAAATGGAGAAAAAATAGAGAGCAGGCAAAAAGCATGAAATTGCTCATTTATTTATCTTATTTTCTGATAACTGCCTGATATTTTCTTTCCTTTCTAAGATACCTGTAGTTAGCTGGTTGGTGCCAGATAGAGGATTTGGAAAATGTAGTATCTTGCTGCAAAGTCTTTCCTTCAACCACTGTATTTCTACTGGGAAGAACTCATTCTATGTAACTGTTGTCATCTGGTGATAACATTTCTTACTTACCATCTGTCATCAAAACACCATGTTTATTGTCAGATACATCAGTCTCGTAGCTCTGCAGCTGCTCAGTTTGAAGAACTCCATATTACATGCTACTTGTTTTGCATCCATTGTCTTATGTACTTTGGAAGTCTTACCCTTCCACTCGATGCCTTTGACAGGTAGCACTTTGAGTGTAACACTATTACTCTGATAGAAAGGCTGAATTTAACTGACAGACTCCAAGCTCAAGGTCAGAGAAGGATTATGACAAAACTGGAAACCAAACCAAGATTTTCTGAGTTCCAGCCTAGTGCCTGAGCCAAAAGACAATCCTTCAAACCATGCAGAACATCACCATTTGTTTTCATATGAAGTGCTCCTTTTCATGCTGGTGGTTCTCCAGCACCTTTTTACATGGCTTTCCATCTCTGCCACAGAGCTTTTCCCTCCTCTAGGTGTTATGCTGGCAACACAAGATCAATTATAGTAAGCCATGAGTGTCTACATTCTGCAATCAGTTTTTAAAGGGGAAAGCTTTTGATAACAACAGTCACCAACAGCCAGTCCTGCACAGTTTTTTTCTCTTTAAAAAGAAAACAAAAAAAATCCCTTTTTCCTCTATTCTGTCTTTTTTCTTTACTCTTTACAGTCCTACAGTGTTGAAAACTCTGCAGACATCAAATGTTTGGGGCAAATTAAGAAAAACAACAACAACAAAAAGACCCCCAAATCCTAAGAAGTTCACAAAAATAGTATATAATTGTTGTAAATAGGTTTTACTATCTGATGCTCTTCTGAAACCTTTCTTCTCCAAAACATAAAACCAGAGCAAGATAAAGCAGTGCTATTGTTTAGTAATCAAATTTATTTCTCATTCTGGCAAGCCCTTAGATATTGTGTATGTTCAGTGAGCACAGAGATTACCTTTATTATTAAGATGCTAAAAAAGCATAATTGGTGCCATAATCTTACTCTAAAATCAAGTGGATTTTTTCAGAGGGGAAAAAAAGAGAGGGCTATTTAACCCTGTCTTCTGTCTTTTCCCAAATACAGGGCTTTTACTTGCCCTTTCCCAAGAGAGAATGAATTCTTTCAATTATGAGATATATGGTATCAATTCAAGAATAATGGAGCACAAAGCTTCTTGAAATCAATATTGATATTCACAGTATTATTTCTATTTTAAAATGCAGGCAACTGTGGAATATATTTGCTAATCAAATACTAAATGACCCATTTTTCTTATAAGGAAGGGGCAGATGTTTGTTCAAAACAAGTCTAGTGGCATCTTGCAGAGATAAGAGGACCATTGCTTAAAGAATTTTGGGGGAGGCTGCAGTAATGAATTTAATTGACTTGTCTGCATGCCTAAGAAATGTTTATCTTCCTGTCTTATAAATGGTGTAGCAGACTTTCTGCCTGGGAAGGAAAGCCTCAAAAGTAGATATAGGGAATCTTGATAGGAACAAACTATACTGAATAAAATATGAATAAAAGAGAACGTGCTTTAATAGTTCCTAGGCTCTTATTTGTTGTGGGGAAATGTGTCTACAAGCAGCCTTTTGTTAGTTGGAGTGGTCTTGAAAAATGAAATAATTTTAAGTTAAAAATGTTTTTCCTGTACTTGATTTAGGACGAAAAGGAAGAGGCTTTCAGAAGTTTATGTGGTACCAGGAAAAGCTGTTGATCCATTAATATCAGCAGAAAGAGTTACAGAAACCAGACAGAATATTGGCCATTGAGCTGTCCTTCTCAGCTCTGTCCTGTTAGTGACACTGTTATACCAGGGATGAGGCCCTTCATGGAAACATGGATGGCAGCAGGGAGGGGAAGTGGTGCAGTCTGATGGCACTAAGTGAGGGAAGGACTGACTGACGGATGGGTGATATGTATTGATCACATGTCCAGAACTTTATTGCTCAAAAAATGTCAGGTTAGAAACCTGGGTCTAGCAAAATGACTCAAGATGGCATGTGGGAATGGACACTGCACCTGAGATTGTGGTTAATCTACAACTGGGATTTTCCCACAGAGACAGTAAAATGAGACCAATCGGGATTTGGTTAGATCATCCTTCACAGCAAGAATTCACGTACAGACATGAGCTATTGCTTTTCCTGAAGAGCGCTCTTTCAGGGTAATAGTGATGGTCAGTAGTCAGTTACCAACCCATAAACTATGCAGCCCCTTTTATATACAGTAAATTCAGAGTAATAAGCACCTTTCAGAAACATAAACTCCAGCCATGGGGCAGTCTTAAGACAAGCAAGGAGAGAACTGTTGTATAAATAATTCTCTGCAGATGAATCACCTCCCTCTTGGCATACTGTCCCAAATGGCTATGATGGGACTCATCAGTTTATGTTGCTGAATCCCACATGCTGCAAGCTTCCTTCAGCAGGAGGAAAGTCACCAGGTCCAGCCCTGAACATCTGCTGGGAAATGTGATGCCTGGGGCCAGCTGCTTCCCAAAGTGAACACTTGACTGACCTTTCTATTAGGCAATATAAGATTCAGCTCAGTGGTCTAGGAAAATAAGCATTAGTCCAGGATCTCTGCCAGGAGTGAGGATGACAACACAAGTGGGATTTGGTGAAGCGTGGAGAAAATTAGCTGTATGCCAATCAGCCATTGTAACACCTCAGGCTGTTACCTATTATCAGACCATTATCCTATCTGAAAGAATACAGAAGAAGTATGTTCTATTCTGTCTTCTAATCTGAAAATTTGGTGCATCCTTATTTCCTTATTCTCAAAAAGGAGGAAAGGAAAAGACAGCTAAAATCTGCTATTTTCAAGTTAGTAATGGCTCAGAGAACTTGTTTTGTCTGATCTTTCTGTCTCCCTAGCTAGGTCCTGTCTGTATACATGTTGTCTTAAATAAAATGTGGTATGGTATCAAAAGCATATGATTAGCAATACGAAAAATGAAGACTAGGGATGGGTTGCTATTTTTTCCCATCAGTATGATAAAGCTTAGTGAGCCATGTTACTGATTGTAAAAAGCATGATGTTTCCTTTTGTTGTCTGCAAAATAGAAACACCCTAAACAAGAGGAGCTCAGTGAACTTCTCAGTAAATAGTCATAGGGGCAGTTTGAAATGTGTACACCCTTTTTCCCTTCCAAAAACTGACCATTGCAGTGCCCCAGTGTAAAATGTCTTACATCAGAGTGCGAACCCTGCAGAAAGCCAGCAGTTGAGGATGGATCCTGTGCCAGCTGGAAAGCCAAGAGGAAAGGTAGCTAAGGTCAGGCTATGCAGTGCGCAGCCCTCTGAGGTCTTACCCCTGAGAAACTGTGAGGAGAGAAGGCAAGGAGGAAGTCTTATTTCTCAGGAGCTTATGGCCTCACTTAGGGCTCTAGGGAGCATCTCTGTCTTCTCAGGTCTACATGCAGGAGGTTGTTGTATTGCCAGCATGCAGTGCCTGCATAGTGGTGGCTGCTGTTCAGCTCTGGTTTTTAAATGCAGGGAAAGAAAGGTGCTGGTTACAGCACTGAATTCAGTGTAAAAGTCAGGATGCTTGTCAGTTGGATGTTACTACCAGAGATCCAGATGTGGATAAAAGGCACATCAGCATTTTTCAGCAGATGTTTGCTAGTGACTCTCATTTGAACTAATTGTCATTTAGCTGGTAACTTTCCAACGTTAAATTAAAAATCCCCAACCTTCCATTCTCTTTGTGCCATTGGAGGTCTTCCCTAGGAGAGGCAGCAGCTGTCTTCAGACAGAAGACATGCTCTCCTGTGCTGCTAAAGAATTGACCTTTGTATTTCTGTGCTGTTTGTTATACATCAGTCTACAATTTCCACTGCTCTTTGTTGCCATTTTTACTGTTAACAGGGTTTCTGTTCATCTAGCCTTCCCCTATTCCCAGGCAGCACCTGGCTTAGAATCACCCTCTCTTTAAACATTGGTAAGAGGTTGGTAAGCTGCCTCTAGAGGGATTCAGGATGACTGCTGGAAGGCTGCTATGAAAAAATCAGTAGCAGCCCTAGGCCATGAGTAAAATCTCCACTTTCCTGAATCTAAGCCTACTTGTGTCCAAATGTTACCCTCTTGTTCACATGCTACTGTTTATTTACCATTTTAGTAATATGGTCCCTCCTCCCATGCCTGTCTGGTGCTTTGTTTGCATGCTTCTGTTGTGGGTTCTTGCTTGTATATCTAATCTGCAGGTATCAACTGAGTTTATGACATTTAAGCCACAGGCTTAGTGATGCTACTCAGGGCACTGTAATTCAAGATCTCAGTGTTTTCATTATGTCTTAATGTAGTAAATGGCTTCTAGTTTAGATTGTTCACTTTTGACAAGATGGGGTAGCAGCTGGAGGAATTATTTCATTTATTTTAATGTGAAGTTGAAAGGAAAAAGGGAGGGCCTTGTTTCAGCCAATTTCTGAATGCTAGAGTGGGCATCAATAATGTTCATTTTAACTAAAGACTAACAGAACCATTAAGGTGTACACATTGTCCTCTGCTTCCTAAAATGAGTCTGAAATCATACAAGGAGAAACAGGTGCCTGTGCAAACAATTTCTGTGGAAACAGTGAACAATTCCCAGGAGGAAGGTTAGATGTGGCCTCCAGGGCTGGGATTAGATATTGTGTAGTAATTGAAATCCAGACAGATTTAAATCAACAAGGGCAATCTTTGCAGGGTAAGGCTTTAAAGCAGAAGTTCTTTGAGACGGGGCCTATTTCATCATCTGTCTTCTGATGTGGCTACTTATTTTGGCAGGGCACACATAAAAACGTTTGTCTAACGTGGCTTTTTCAGGCTTTTGCTAGCAAATAGTCTGTTATGTGCCTGATGCTGGTTTGTCTTTTAAATATAAAACATATATTTTGAATTGACTTAGATCCCATTCACTTAACTGTTTGGAGCAAAATGTTACTAGGATATTTTGGACACAGATTTACTGACTGTGCATGCTATCTGTAATGACCCAGTAGACCAGAACATCTTCAGAAGAGCTGTCATAATCTATCAAGTCAACAATCTGTGAAATATGAATTCTCTATGGAAGTTGTTATGGGCCATTAAGTAAATAATAATGCCTATTTTATAAACTCTGTGTTAACTTTATATTTATTACAGAAGAGCAGATTGAGAGGATAAACTAAAAACCAGCCTCAGCCTCCAACTAAAACTTTTCTGACAGTGAACAAAACTGCTGTTGCATTTTGTCACACACGTTCTTTTTATGATAGTGTAGTGTAAAATGGTGTACGATTGGTGTGAAATGCTGGAGTACCCGAACAGCCTACTTCCACAGCATTTTCAGCCTAGTTTTGAGAGCAAAGTCCTTGCCTAAGATGGCTTAGAGCAGTTAAAATGGTTTTCAGCTGAGCTGAAGTAGGAACTACTTGAAATGTGCACAAAATTGCAAAATACAGCAATTAACAAAACTAATTGTTCTGAAATCTCTCTGAGTTCCCTGGAAGGCATTAATTTCGAGAGTTCTGTTCCAAGTGCTGTATCAGTGTTTTGAAATATTTAATGTGTTTTTCCCCCTGAGGTACAGGGCAGGACTTTGATCCCCTTGCTTTATGAAGGAGAATCTGAATCGCAAAAGTTGAATTCATCTCTCCTAATAATAATCATCTAGAAGTTAGGCAGTGAGCCAAATAGACTCTATTTATAGTCTCAAAAGGAGAAAACCAGCCCCATTGGCAGGAGTCACCGTGATAGAGGTGTCTGAAACATACGTTTATGCTTCTGTTGAGAGCTGTGCTTGAGTTGACAAAGCCCCTTGTCTCCAGTCTGTTCCTCCAGGCTGCCTTGATGGTCAGTTGTTTTCTGCTTGTGGCTGTTTCCTTGGCAAATCCAGTTGCTTTGCTCTGGCAGGGCTCCTGGTTATAACCCAGCACACATTACCAAGTCAAGAGACCCTAAGCTTGCAAGAGAAGTCTTATAACAACTGTTACAGTGTATGGAAGACCCAAGCTATTTGGAGCCGTTCTACCCCTATCAGCTGGTAGGTGGAGGATAGCCTGATGAATAACAGCCAGTATTTGCCTGAGGTAGCACAAGAAGTCTTAAGTAGAGCAAACAAATGAGGTGGCTGTACCAGGTTGCATCAACTGACTAGAGTATTTAAACTTACTGGTTTTAGTAGTGGTCTGTTTTCTTTGGAACATTTTTCCTTTGATGCCTTTGTAGATGTCAGATGTCAGAACCCTCTACAGGGGCTCAGGCTGGGACAGTCATCAAAGGACAGAAGTCTGAAGCAGCCAGTTTAAGGGAAAGGAAGCACTAACAGATTGCTAGAATCAGGTGGTATTAGCAACGTAAGGTTACTGCCAGATGAATTCAATGAGTTAATAGCAGTACTGAGAAGGCTTAAAATTCTTTGGTACCTGAAGATGGAAAAGTGACAGATTTGACAACCAGTCTTCACAGCAGTGTAGGGAGCCTCTAAGCTTATTCATTTTCCCAGGCTAATTAGTGGAAATGATAAATCATGCATATAAAGATGACTTGAGAAGGAGTCATCATGACTTCTTGAAAGGGAAGTTCTGCTATATAAGCCTACTGGCCTCCTTTGAAGGGACTAGCAAACATGCATAAGTATGAATGCATTAATATATCCCACTTTAACTGTCTTTCGGCAAAGGCTTTTAAGGAAACCGGACTGACATTGCATAAACTGTCATGAATAGATAATCAGTTGAAGTCTGGCCAGAAAATGGTCAGTGCAGTTCTGCATAGCTGGCTGTTGCGTCCTGTGATGGTCAGTGTATTAATAGAAGACATAGAAAAGGGAATGAGCAGTGGTGGTGAGACAAGCATTTGTCAGGACAAGGGTAAACTGAAGGATGGCTGAAGGACTTTCTGAGAGTGAGACTGGGCAATAAAAGTCAATGTAAAATCCCAAGTGATATAATGGGGAAAGGCAGTCTAGATTCATGTATGAAATGGTGGATTGCCAGCTGACCTTTACCATTCAGGAGTTAAATCTGGACTTGTGATACCTATAGAAATGTAAGGATTTTTCATGCTTTGTAAATATTTTGTTAGACTCTTAATTCTTTTTTGTAGCCTTTTTGTGAATACATCAGATGAAAAATCATGGCATCTTTCCCTCCACAGTAGATAATGACTAGCATGTAACTTGGATTCCTTTTAGAACATGACTGATTACAACTAAAATTGTATAGCATGACTCATCAGTTGATAATTAGATCTCTCCTCATACCGTACCTAAGTCATGTCACCATTATCTGTAATGATAAAGGAAAGAATGACTGATTTCATGATTTTGCCAGGCAGAAGCTACAGTTTTCTAACATAGTCACAATAAAGAAATGGATAGTTTTTTCATGTATTGACTTGCATATTTTCAAACCTTTCATTCAAAGCATTCTTGCTGTCCTTTAATTGATTTTTTTTCCCCCTTCAACTTCCTGTCTTGCACTGGTATTTCCCACCAGCAAACAAAACTAAATGAGGATCAGAAAGGGAGCTATGGCTTCAGTATGGACAGACTTTTTTAAAGACTTACATGACAGAGTGTGAGCAAAATACCTACTGCCAGAAACTACATGTTGCTACAATTATTGCACTAAAAAGAGCTACTGCTGCAGGGGCAGTGTTGAAATAAGGCTGATAAATGTTAGGGCATGGTGTGTTTTCCCAAGACAGTCTGATTAACCAAAAGTGAAGATAAACCTTGGGTTTTGTCTTTAAGCACTGTTAGGTAGTTCGTATGGTTCTGCATTTGTTTCCAAGAAGTAATATGTGACCATAATCCTCCAAGTATTTTGATGCATATTTAAATTAGTAGGTTCTTTATATCTCATTAGGGCAATAAAGCATTTCAAGTAATTAAAAGATGAATGTTTTCTTGTCTGCAAATTTTGCATGTCATCCAATCTGTATTAGAAGGAGTGGAACAGCCAAATGATATTAGTGTCTTGAAATAGTTAGGCAACAGAAGGAATGAGAATTAAAGATTAACACTAAACAATTTCATCAACTGTATAGCATCTGCATGATATATTCAATGCACAAATATTCTATACTCCTGTAAGCATGAAGGAAGATGACCATGGACATCCTTTTTGATCCTACTTTCCTATTCTTACTTAAGAAGCAAGTTTCATCTGTCCACATCAGTCTTAATCCACATATTCATCCACATATTGAGCCCTGTGGGTCTGTTTTACGTAGCAACTGTAAACACATGCGTGACTACTTGGAAGAAAAGAACCTTTGTGTTTGAGCCTACAGTTCTCTGATCTGGTTGCAGACTGGGAGGATTATTAAGGGTCGCTTTACATCTGATTGATAGCTCAAATGCAGAGTCGGGGATTTTGATGGATGGAAAGCTTATTTTCATAACTAACCTTCAACTATAATCCCAATGCAAACTTAAAAGATGTGTCTACACATTAATAATACTTTAATCATTCCCAAATGCAAATCACGATGCATAATTTTTCCATAAATCAACACTGTTATACACTTTATGAAACTGTATGTTCAGTGCTCTTCTCTGAAAAAACTAATTAAAATTGTCAGTTGATAAAGTTAACGGATTATAGTATTTCCCATGTAGCACTTAATATAAAATATTTAGAAACTAAAACTAGTACAACAAATATATTGAGAAAATCCACAAGTCATAGTTAAGTTTATTCTGTAATGATGAAAAATGCATTCCTTTTATGTAAATGTGACTAATATATGAATAATGCATGTTTCTTACGTAGGCTATGTAATATTTATTATGTCCTTTAATATTCACTGTTTGGGTTTTAAGTGCTTTGCTTTGTAAATGATGCAATAGGTGAGTATATCTGTGTCATTTAAAAGCCTAGTTTTTTGTGTTAGAAGAGAGCTGTAGTCATCTGCAAAGTTTAGAACTGCTTTAAAGACCCTTGAAATGTTGGTGTGGCAGAAATTTACATTGGTGATCTGTTTGGGTTGCTTTGAAACTTCCATGAAAACCCTCCTAAAGAGCCTGACAGTTGAAATGATTGAAAGTTAACATGTATTCCACTAGTATTAATGAATTCCTTTGTGTATCTAACACCTACATGGAGCTGTGAAGATCTGTTTGTGTGTTCTCTGAGGTTCCTCCTATTGGTTTAGTGCTTCAGGGCTGCTGCAAGCAGCTTCCTCTGTTCTGTCAGCTAGTCAAGGGCACAGCAAATTCTTCCTCCCTGGGCTGGTAGTGTGTGTCATATTGTGTATCAATTTAAGACGTATACTGTAGGTATGGAGGCTTTTTCAAGAACAAGGTTTATTAGCTTATGATGTATCAAGTTAGTGATGGAGGGCAGACTGCTAGTCCAAATTGGAGTCTAATATGAAAACTGAATGGGGAGAAAAGAATGTTCTCAGCTAATGCTTTCTTCTTAGTAATGAAGGGCTCTAGGGCTAGTCCTTTCTGTGTAACAGCCTTCAAACAGGAATGAATGGATGAATGAACGCTTGTAGCTGCTTAAATGGGAAAGTCACTGGGCTCCCTGTAAACTTGTAGGCATCTGGTACTGCAACCCTTGGCAGCAGGGTGTGGGATGGCTCAGCTGCAACAACCCTTTTTCTCCTCATTTTCTGGAATGAGAAAGGGATGACTTTACTGAAAGCTAACATATTCTTTTACCCATATGTCTGGGAAACAGCCAAGGGGAGTAATGGTTGTGAAGTAATGAAGCACCTTTAGGGTATTTTAAATCTAATTTCTGTCAGACCAGTAGGACAATGCTCAGAGCTCAGTTCACCTGACATGTGAAATTTAGGCCAGCATGGACTTTTCTGTGAGGTCTTTGCTCTTGTTGCCTTATGGATCCAGCATCCAGCTTTCACCTGCAGATCTAGGAGGGCTTTTCAAAAGGAAGCATTGCAATCCCCACGCATGTGCATCTTTAGGAGAGGGAGGTGGCTTGTGTGGGGCCAGCATTATAGAAGGAATAAAGACCAGTCTGTGCAATCATTTGGATGTAGTTCTGAAAGTTGTCTGTGGGCCACCCTGTTTCCTTTTTGAGTTTTGCTTCTTCTATAAACATCATTTTCAATGCTCAGCAGCTATTTGTAATACGTTAGAAATGACATTTCTATTTGTAACGTGTTAGAAATAAATTGATGAACTTGATACAAACCCCACAAATACGTGGACTGTTTTACAAGTCCTTAATCATTCAGTGACTTGCTGTTTAAAGTCACTCACCAGGGGTACCATATGGGCTGCTTGACAGTAAGAAATCTGGGGGTTCCTTGTGGTTATAAAGTCAGTGTAAGATGCATGCTTTCAGCTCTCTGTCTTGCTGAAAGCAGTCCTTGTTAGCCAGCTTTTGTCAGGCTGAACACAACTGCATTTTTTGCTTCTAGTCTTGTATTCACGCTGCCAGATGGTACTAAAAAGGAAATAGAGGAAACGAATCACTCTCTCTAATAATTTCTGTTGTTGGCCCTGCATGTCTGCTTCCTCTGGATGAAAGTTCCCACAGGGGAGCTGGTGATCTCCAAGCTATTTCAGGGTGATCTCCCCCTCAGCCCAGCTTTACTACTCCTGGATTCTACAGAGCTGCTTTTTCTGGAGGTCTGCACAGTTATGGTGCAAATAAAATCAAGGGCTTAGCAGTTTCTCCTGCTGTTCCTTTACATGTCACTTATTTAAGCATTTGCCCCTGGTAGAGTTATGCTAAACTTCTGCTGGCTTTAAGTGAGGTGAATTCTAAGGCGAGGAGTCATTTTCATACTCAGGCGTGTATGGTAGGAGAGCAGCATTTGAACACAGTCATTGAGATACTGAAAAGTGCCTCCGTTGTTGGAAGTGTTACCTGTTTCTGTGTAATAGGAACCATGTTTGATGGATTTCTTATAATATTTAGTTTCCAGTTTGAGTGATGATAAAAACCAGCATGTCTTAATTAAAGCCAAAGAGCTGTCCCTTTGCAGCATGTCTTCATTTTCTTTGTGTTACTTTGTCCTTGTTATAAGCATGGAAATATGAATGTTGATACTAAGTGCAAAATGAAAACAATAGCAAGGTCCCCTTCATTCCCTAAGCACTGAAGCAATAAAAGTTGCCTATCGAGAGGGATTGAATGGACTAGGCTGTATCCACTCATGTCCACAAAGCACATTTCATAGCCACTTGTAATAACAACCAGAAAGCTGGAAGTAGAATTGAAAATCAATATGTGAGACTAATCCCACTCCCTCATAACGAAGTGGAAGTGTCTCAGGTACTTGAGCTGAAACCTGCATAAGTGCAAAATACAAAACTACCTGTGGAAATCCGTCTGTCCTAGTCTATCATTGTTGCGTCACCCTTGCACGATGAGGATATAAATCCAGTCCTGCTTATGAACCACTTACTAAGTCTGAAATCCTTGACATCACAGGCTTTCAGCCTAAGATGTAGAGGTACTGGTTTTGGGTTTTTTTTGCTTTCTTAGCAGAATGCAGTCATTTGGGAAGGAGTGTTTCTCAGTTTACTGTTGCTTGCTGTTTGCATTTTACTGGGGTCTGGAAGTCTCAGCAAGGACTCAGTGCAGCCAGCAAGCCATATGTGGCAGCAAGTGTTGCACAGTTGTGTGGTTCCTGTTATAATTAACTTGTGTGTTCTTGTGTGAGTCCTGCTTTAATAAGGTTGTATGTTCTGAGTAGAAGAAACCTATGATCTCCCTGTTTCACAGGCAGGGATTTCACACGGGTCAAAGGGCTGCATTGAAACTAGAGGGTTTAAGTCTGATTGCTTTAAAATAATCATCGCTACCTGAGGTTTTAGCCTCCTGTTGTGGCCAGTAAAGTCCCTAATGTCTTGGTTGCCTGCAGCTCCCTGGCTAACAAGGTCAGGCTCCTCTGGAAGCACACTGGGGAGGGGGTGTTCAAACTACTGCGTTATTGGGGCTGCCTTCCTTCCAGCTTAGGTAATTCTGAAGCCACTGATAGGAACAGTTCAGAGTGGATATGTCTAGAGGAAGAGGGTGACCTGCAATATTCAGCAACCTTCCTGACATTTTCTGACACTTGCTATTAAAGCATATTAGGCTCAATATGCATATGTTTCATTTTCAAAACCCTTTCTCACATGTTTGCTCAATAACAGTTTCCAGCATATTGTACTCTTGTGTGTTGTTAATGGCTGTAAATCATTTAACAGCTGAACTGCCTGCTTCAGTGTTAGCCAGGGCATTTGACATAAGCTTTCTACTGGTACCTGCTAAAGCCGCAGACCTCTATTAGTAGGCAAGGCACTAGCTTCCAATCTTTTGCTCTTTATGGCTCTATACGATGTGCTGGCTTAACTACTGCTCCAGACAGAATAGGTTGTTTAGAGACTTTGGAAGTGGAGCTGAGCAACTTTGCCAGTTCTGCTGTGGTGGTTTCCCCAGTAGTGGATAAGACGAGACCAAGAGCTCTGCACTGTTCCCGTTATCTCCTCTTGGATCACTGCTGTATACTGGCAGCTGTCTGGTTGTGTTTGCAGACCTACTGCAAGACTCTGCAGCTTCTTTCATATTTTCTTAGACCACAGTAGCTGACAGAGCCTGAGGTTATTTAGCTAAAGCATGCTAAGAAGCAGGAATGAGCCAGCTGTGTTTTCCGGGTTTGTTTACAAATGTTCCCTGCTCTTTAGGGAGCTGTTGTTCCCCCCACACCCGTTGCCCGAGTATTTTCATTTGCTTTAACAGCAGCTTGAGCTTTTGCAGTCAGACACAGTGTGCGAATGTGTGGAAGTGACAAAGGATGCCTCATGTGTTCTTTGTAGTGTGCATCCTTCTTTGAAAAGGTGAATGCAAGATAGTTTGAACGATGCAGGAGATCAGGCACCAAACTTGGGAAAATAGAGGGGGGTTTCCTCTCTAAAATTCAAAGGGGATAATAGTATAGAAAGCAAGTCTTATGTAAGTGTGGGAGAAGGAGAGGATGGGAAGAAGGCTGCAATTGAATGTAATGACAGAATGAAGCACTTGAAGTGATCAGCCTCTTCTGTTTCTTTCCCCACACCTCTCAGATTTCTCTTTCCAATGAGTTTTAAAACTGCTGCTGCAGAAGCCGAGACAAGCAGCAGAGAGCAGTACCGAGCTGCTTGTGTCCCATGGAAATGGTTGCCATAAGGACAACTGGTCTACAGAAGCAGCAGAGGTCCAAAATGTAGCACTAACGATCTCTCTTCGGTTCAGAAACTCCTGTGATGGTCTTCCCTTCTGTTTACCGTGCATACAGATAAGATGGTGCCTTCTTTAGGATCAAGGCATTCTTTAAGTGGAAGTGCTGAACGATGTAAATTTTTTATTCAACAAGAGCTTTGTTTTCACTAATGAAATAAAAATCTCCAGGGGAGGAGGTCGTATAGAATGAATTATATAGTCGAGATGTCATAGAACTGATTTAGTGCTAACACGTGCTTTGTGCTTCAGATGGAATAATGAATCTCATGTGATTTAGTTGAGATGGAGTTTGGGACCACTTCAGCTTTCCGGGCGTGGGAGGAGGGATGTTCATCAGATGCACTAGCAATTTTGGTTGTATTTATGTCTTACCTCCCTTCAGCATTTTGTCTCTGTTTATAGCCCTGTAGGTACAGAAAGAGGAAAATAAGATGCTTGAGTTTTGTTTGCCTACATTTGCTCCACGAATGAACTGTCTCCCATGAGAAATCATTTTGCATAAATCCCTTAAAGCATAATCCAAAATTCGCTAGCTGTCTTCCAGTGCCAACATACGTCTCAGGTTCAGATATATAGGGAGCTTGGGTTTATACTGATTGTATCTGCAGGTTATACTCTCTGATAGTGAAAATCTTTCCGACACACGTTATGATGGTAATGTTTTTCCTTTAGTGAAAGATAATAGAAAGCCGCGAACTTGTGCCTTGTGAGCTGCAGCCTCATCTCTCTCTCTATCCTTATCAGGTAGCTAGGGATTTCCCCCCCCCAGCACAAAGAATTCAAGCAACCAGTTGTGAGCTTGCCAGTCAGCTGTTCCTATGTCAGTTAATCTGGATGTTATGCTCTCTACTCTCTTACCCATACATTAAGGGAGTAAAGGTAATATATTTGTAAGAGTATTCATGCGATTTTTTTATAGATTTAAAAGATTTTGAAGAGCTATGTTTGTAGTAGATCCTGTTGATTACAAAGATGTAGATGTGTCTTCCATGTTCTATTACACATTTTTATAAGCTGCCTTTTTACAAGTTATCAGTTCAATAGCTAACCTTACACACATTTTGGGGCTCTTTAGGCCTAGACAAGGGTGAATGGTTAGCTACAGTAAACACCTCAGATAAGGCCTTTGACATGTTTGGCATGTTAGTATCTCTGCTTTTATTGTGTACTAAGACATAAGGAAGTAGAGGGTGAAGTGAAAGTTCTCCTAAGTCTGCAAGCAACCCAGGAAACTGATTCGTTAAGGTTTGGTGTCTCCCATTCAGCTCCATAAATAGTATCCAATAGGCTCAGGTCTGCTTTTTTGCTATTCCATTAATACCTTTTGGAAGGAGACCCTGTCTGCAGCAGATGAGAAAGTCGCTTTGTTTTCTTACTACATGGCATTCCCCTCTTGGCCAGTCTTGTCTGGATGGTTGGTAACATCCTTGCTATGGGGCTTAATTAGGTAACATGCCTTCACCATCCTTTTTACTCACGTGCTGTTTGATGCTTTGTGATGCCAATCACTCAGCTAAGGTAGACAACCATAATCTCCAAAATGAAACAAAAGATGAGAACTTGTTTTATCCAGCTAATACTCAACACCTTCAGAAGAAGCTCTGTGAATTTAGTCCTGGCTTGTATTAAACTGATATCTTCCCTGCCTTATTCACATTCAGAATGTTTAATGTGTATTTCCCCAGGATCCACAGACCAGAGCAATAGCCACCTGCTCACTAAATGAACCACTGATGTTTATGAACATTATATTCACAAGCTGGGTTCTTATACTATGTATGTAGGGAAATAAGGTACAAAAACAAACAAAAAGGCTGCTTGTAATACTGCATCTATTTCTGTTTGGAAAAATCAGTAGGGCTTTACCTAGATCCATTAGGTGTCAGCTCTTCTGTGCTTCTGTAGCAATAACCAATTGTCATGGTTTAACCTGCCAAGCAGCTAAACACGACAAAGGTGTTTGCTCACCCTCTTTCCAAGTGGGATGGGGGAGAGAATCAGGAAAAAAAAAAGTAAAACTCATGGTTTGAGATAAGGACAGTTTAATAGGACAGAAAAGGAGGGGAAAATAGCAGTGATGATGATAAAGAATTAAACTATACAAAACAAGTGATGCACGATGTGATTGCTCACCACTCTAATGACCCATACCTAACCAGCTCTCAAGCAGTGGCCCTTGGGCAGCTTTCCCCACACTTGGCATGGCACCATATGATCTGGAATATCCTTGTGGTCTGTTAGGGTCAGCTGACCCAGCTGTGTACCCCCCCAACTCCTTGTGTACCCCCAGACACTTTCTGGTGGGGTGGAGAGGCAGAAAAAGCCTTGGCTTTGTGTAAGTACTGTTCAGCAGTGAGTAAATCAGATCATAAACAGAACCTTCGTATTGAAGGTAAGTGCCACAAAAGAAAGTACCTCATCCAAAACTGGGAGAAAGTAAAACATAATTCCTCCTGCTTTAATTTAGCAACTACCTGAAATGTTGTTCATGTGGAACAGCAATACCATTTATTTATACACAGCCACGCTAAGATGCAGTAAAAAGCCTCTTCTGTTCTGACAGAGGTGTTCCACCCAAAAAAAACCAAACCAAACACCACCACCATCACTCCCCCAAACCAGTCCTCTGCTGTTCACCATGCTTTGGTCCTGTAATCTAAAACTTCATTAAATCAGGCCTTGGATCAGGTAATATCCAGATCATCTAATGAATGCTGAAAAGGTTGTCTTGAATCAGACAGACTGTGCTTGGTAGTTATTAGTTGCCCACAAAAATTATCTTATTACCGTCTTGTACAGTGTTTATTTCTGTGTGGGTCCTGAATGTTTTCACTTAAATTTAATAAGGAGATCATCACATTTCTTGCAGGGAAAGAGAAAACAATTTGAATTGAGAAGGCATAAGGTAATTCTTGTTTGAAGAAAGATCACTTATTTACCCTCTATAGACTTCATGGGGTTTTTTTTTGAGTAATAGCAAGACTTAATTTTGTTAAATTACATTTTTTTTCCAACAAAGTTTCAGTTATATCATTGAGATAAGCATTTGCTTATCTCGGTATAATCTCCAAATTTATTTTTCTTCTTTTCTAACACAATTTGAAGACAGATTTTAGTTCTGGCAATGAAAGAAACATACAGGAATCACTGTAATTTTTTGACAGCACTGGGGTCTCTGCCCATCTAAGACTACTGGGGAAAAGTTTATAGTTGCTAGGAATGTGAAATAGCATGAACTGCTTTGATGTCTCAGAAAAGCAAAATTAATGAAGACAAACTGCATTTCACTTTTAAGCATTGTAACTGGGAGTTTCAGTGAGACTCACTGATCTTACAGGCTGCTTTTGAAAAGCCTCAAGGGGGGAAAAGACCCCCCAGACTAACCCAAAACTGTTCTTCAAAGGTGGTTGAAACTTGTAAAACAGCTCTCAAAGGCTTAGTTCCCAGGTCGTGGCCAGAACTGCAGGCTAACACTAAGGATCATCTTTTTTAAAAGTCTGGGACCTATACAGAGACTTTTGTTCCATTGAAATGATAGGACAACATTGCCAAAAAGCAAGCTCTAAGTGTTTTATTGCACCTGAGTAGTCTGGCTTTTGACAGACAGCATATTCTTCAATACTTCTTTTCTGAAAATGGTTGACATGGTTTGGACACTGTTCTACTGTCAGTAGTTTAATAAAAGGAAAGAGACCATAAAGAATGCAAGAACTGCCCTCGACGAAAAATAATGAAAAAACTTGATTTGCCAAATATTAATAGACTTTTCAGCTGGTATGTAATTATTTCTATACAGTGGTGATGTTGGCAATAAGATTCTTCTTAATTCAGGCAAACCTGCATTATAACACTTCTGAAATCTGAATTTAGATGAAACTTTGCATTTGGGTAGAAAGAGAGATATGCCTGACCTTAATACTGCAAAATATGCATTTTCTATGAGAACAGAATTTTCAAGGTACATAACCTGCAGCAAGTACTTCATTAGGAGCCCTAATGCTGATGTGTTTGGTGCCTTCACTGATTTTCAGTGTGAATACTGGGAAAACATAGTTCCTGTGACAGCATGCAGAATAAATCTTGGGAGAGATGTTTGGTAAGTCTGAAGTTTTCAGCGGTTTAGTAAAGAGAAAGATCCTCCTGTACCCAGTGTGTGGGTTTTCTCCTTGAGTCCCTCTGGCCTTGTCAGAGGTGATTCTGGTTTATTTTTTCACAACACTCTTCAGGCCCAGCTACCCTGTTGACAAGAAATGATGATGGAGATGTTCTGTTTTAGGGTGACAGTGAGCAATATAAGTCCACTCCTTTCAGACCTGCTGAAGAAATGGCTTGTTTAAAGCTCAGAAGCTGTCTAGTAGACAGCCATCAGCTGCTGTGTAGGTAGGATAGAAATAAAGCTCAGAGGTTTTTATTAAATATGGCAAAGAGTTTATCAGTCACTGTGATAGAAGGTGTTTATCAGCCTGTTGTCACTGGTGTTGTAGGGTTTTGGCTACATTCCCAACTGCTATTAGAGAATCAAATAACAGCAAGTGTCCAACATAGCCTTTTACCACCTTCCCTGGAATATGAGGTTTTGACTGCATGTATACCTGGCTGCTGGGGTTTGTGCTCTTGTCACCTGAGGATTGAATTGCCAGAAATTAAGCTCAGTATCACTTATGTATTCAGAAACTAGTTCAGAAAGAATAAGTGAAATACTAGCAGGCAGATCTTATTGTATAAAGATCTGTTTGTATTTCTCTGTGTATGTGGAAGTGGGTACTTGGTACATTTGAATGGATGTACTCTTGAATAACCTGTGTGAATTCCATCTGTAAATTGAATCATGGAGTATTCACCACAGCTGTTTGTATAGTCCCCAACTGAAATCAACAACAGCTATATCTCATAACACTAGATAATTTGTTTTGCCTTTCCAGTTCAGAGACTGTTCCAGAACTTCAGCACTGTAGTGACTGTCAACCTTATAATTTACAGCTTAAATGTATTGTTGCCCCTCCAACAGTCATTTGTTCTTGTCTTGATATTGCCTTTTCCACTCCCTGATATTTATCTTCCTGAAGCAGTTGTAATAAGTCACCATCTCTTTTGTCTTTCATTTTGAGGAGACAAAATTAATTTTGTTTTAGCAATATTTTCTCTTTTTTTTTTGCTTCTGTTCTTAGGTGCTGTGGCTACTGACAGGACGTGAATACCATGGGCAGATTGTTTCTAGTGATTTAAAAAAATGATAATAATGAAGTCTAGCCTGAAATGAGGGTGACAATATGATTCAGATTTCATTTATGAGGTTACATTTTTCCCCCTCCATCAAAATTGTAAGTCCAGATGAACTGAGAAAGAACGTACAAAATTAGATTAATACAAGGCAATTGTTATCTCCTTGAATGTACTGGTAGCCAGCACTTCCAGTAGCTGGGGCATGGGAGTAGGAGGAAATGGAGATCTTTGATGCATATGATAGTTGTTAAATTGTGTTTGGAAAGCAATGCTACGTGCTGGATAGAACTGTGTTTTATGTGCGCACCACTTTATCCTTTCTTCCCTGAGTCTCTCCTGGCTGGGGCTCCTATTAGGATGAATGGTGGCCACCAATGATCTGCTGGATCTGCTGGATCTGCTTTGCACAGGAGCTGCAGCTGGGGGAAGACGGCATGTGCCAAGCTTGGGCCCCACGGATGGATCCTGAATATGATCTGGGTTGTAGATACATCATCTCATCTGTGTGAACCGAATCCAGAAGGAATGTCAAAAGTTGAAACTAAAAGAAATAACAGAAGCAGCAAACAGGGAGCAGAACTTAATCTTTTTAGAATGAGGGTTTCTTAGGAAGAGGGGACACACTGTGGCAAGCAGTGTAACTGTCTCTAGGAGTAGTTCTGGTATGGCTGAGACACAGTACTCACACAAGACTCCCTTTGAAAGTACTTTCAGTCCTAAGATTGTCCAAAGATTAAGAACTGCCAAAGTGATCAAAGGTAAAGTTATAGATGATTCTTTGTTTATGTTTTAATATAAAAAAGTAGATGTTAATTTCTAAAATAGCCTCCAAGTATTATGGCACTGACTGATAGAATGATATCCTTCAGGAATTAAGTGCCTTCTCCAACATTTGAGTTTAAAGTATTGACAAAATGTGGAAAATACATGAGAAGGGGAAGAGGATTCACTTGGCAATGGGAAAACTGCTTGGAAAAACTGCTCATGAAAGTGCTTTATGTTACAAGTGGGCTAAGCACAGAGTAGCTTCCTGCTGACTCTCACGCAGCACGTGGCTGCAGTGCTTTAAGGTGATTACAGGAACTATCAGGACAGCGATACAAGTGCAGTTTCATATAGCCATCAAGACATCTTGAAGTCACCTAATTAGCAAGTACCCTTTGATTAATTAACCCTATGAAAAGCATTTGGAACTTGAGCTTAAGGTAAAGGAGAAGGACCTTGGTTTTTGTGATACAATCAGGAAGAAGACATTCTAGAAAGGTTATGAATAAAGGTACACTGTAAGTGGACAGGTTATATGTTGAGGGCTTTTTTAATTAACATTATTTAACAGGAGGAAGATACCATTCCCTCCTCCCCCCCCTGCCCCCATGTAGGTTAACAGGTTAATAGAGGCACTACTGGAGCTCTTCGAGAGGACTGGAAGTGCCTCTGTCGTATAAAAGGAGATTATCAAGAATGTCAGATGCCCTAAGGTTTGTATGGATTGTGTGCAGGGTTGTGTGTCTGACTTTTCCTGCAGTCTACTGAAGGAATGGACTTTCATGCTTCAGAACTTGCCTCCTGCTTTCTCCTCAAGTCCTCACGCTTGCATCCAGCCAGCTGGCTCCTAGTTCTGATGCCACCAGCTTTTTTGTGACAGTAACCAGGACAGCTGAAATCACTTGCCTGTGCTTTGGAGAAAACAACCTTCAGCAAAAGCTTCTATTCTCTGCTCTGGCATTGTGGAGGTTGCTCGCACACTTGTAATGTGAGAATTGCCAGTCATTAGAGTCACAGGACAAGTCAAATATCCCCAAACTTAAATAGCAGTATCAAAGTCTCTTTGTAGTACCAGGACTCTGATGGTCAGCTCTGAAGATCAGAATAGAACTACTTCATGTTTATCGGTAGCATGCACTTTGTATCCCAATAGAGAAATGGATACTGCAGTCAGTTTGCTCATAAGACTGGGTCAAAAAATAAAGAAATGGTCTGACCCAGTTCAAAATGAGATCATTGGGTATTTAATTTTATTTTTTTTAGCTGTAGGTAAGAAATATGTCAGGACAATAAGCAGATGCTCAGCGTGATGTGTTTTTTTTGTTTGAGGTTTATATATGGCTTGACTTATGCTTCAGTACTGCAAAAGAAGAAACAGTTACAGGATACAGCACTACTGGCATTTGGTTTATTACCTTTAACAGGCTGTTGTAGTTTAAGCCCAATAGACTATTAAAAATTGACTCTATCCCAGCCAAAGCCAGGACACTGGCATATGAACAATAGTAATGCTCAGCTTCAATCACTCTTATTTGCACTATAATGACATAGAAATTGGTAGAAATATGTTGGGTATTTTTATTTCTTTTTTTCAACCAAGCAATTTTTTCCACTGGAAAAACAATTCAAGGGAGTGGGAGTGCTAAAGCATGCGTCTATAATGCCACTGTGGTGCCAGAATCTTGTAGGGTTTGCAATCCCAAGTGTTAGAGAGGTATTGGTATAAAGCATCTGTCTATGAGTTGTATTGCAGTACATTAAAACAGAAACCCAACAGAAACTCAGCAAAAATAGCATGGCTCAGGTTATTCTCCTCTCTCTGAGGCTTACAAGGACAAAGTATATGTCAGTATTGCCCCAAGCCTGCAAAATATCTTTTCATTTTTCCCACTCGGATATTTTTGACCCATCATAACTCTGATCCTTTCCACCAAAACTTTTGGGGTTTTTTGAACATTCATGTCACAGGCCTGTTCACCCTCTTGCTGTTTTTCTGGCCAATTCAAGATCAATCTTAATGACTCTAGAAATTGCTTTCTTAGAAAATATTTTGACACCTGACCTACATCACATATTCAGCACCACTTACGGTAGCTGGCCCAGGGGGAAGAATGGAGTAGCAATAGGGACGGTCACATCCTTATGGAGGGATTCTGACAGTGCTCTCCTGTGAACTGAGCGAATGGGATTTATGTCATGGGGTGGTGGAGATGAAACTGTAAATTCTTGTGCTTTTGCAGATAATATGCAATCTTTTCCATAGCTACCCCAGGCTTCTTTAATATGTTGAATCACTTAGTACAATGTGTTTGTTTGTGTGTGAATGTCCTTTTAAAATCAAGACCAGATTCTCAGCCATAATTATGGAGCTAATTCTGTGGAACTATGCTAGTCTGAGGAAAGGGATGAAATGGTTCATTTGAAATACTACTCCAGAAATAATAATTTCTGTATAGTTAGACAAGAGATTTAAATAAAATATTCTGCCTAAAATTATGAAAACAATCTGAAAGGGTTTATACAAATACAGACCAGAGCACACTTTTCTCATGCAGGTCTCCATTGCTGGCCAGAGAAGGGTTGCTAACTATTGCATTAGCATTTGATGCCTACAGCTGTTTTGAACAATAATGAATGCCAGCCTTCTTTAATATTTTATATTTGCTGATGAGGTCTATTAATCTACTGAAGAGGTGACTGTTAGAACCAGCATTATACTGTCAATAAAATTTAGAGGAAGTATTTAAGCAAATTCACCAAGGCAGCAAACTAAATAGAGTATTGAAACATCAAATAAAAAAATCACTCAAAGAAAACAATGTTGGCAACACATTCCTACATACCTTAAATAATAGCAAAGAAAAAGCACAATAAATCTCTTTATTAGACGGACAATAAACCAAGATAACTTCTCTCAATATATGCTCTTCGGCTGATATTGAAATAATCCATAAATGAATGCTTGAGTATCAGTGCTGAACAGGTGTTTTTAAAATAAGATGTAATCAAAATGAGAAGAACTATTTGTGACTTGATAAACTGCTTTCCTGAAGAGACATAGGATGAGAAATGGGTCATTGGTGAAAAAAAATCATAAAGTTGGATCCATCTATAAAGTTTGAAGATGTATTAAAGCTGTATAGACAGCAAAGGGCAGCATTTACCATAACAACTTAGAGGAACAGCTTCAATATCACCCTGGAATACAAGAGTGTTAAGTTTAGGAGTAGCCCTAAACCACTGAGGCCTCAGTGACTGAATAGAATCAGTTTAATATTAAAATATTCTCTTTCTCACCTCTTAAGTCATAGAATCACAGAATAGTTAGGGCTGGAAAGGACCTTAAGATCATGTAGCTCTAACCCCTCTGCCAATTGCAGGGGTGCCTCACTTTTTGTAAGAAATTACTTTTACCTATGTCCAGTAAAGTATATGCAATGTATAAGAATATTCTAGCAGGGCCTTCATAATGTGTGAGTAAAGGGACTTGTATGCTAACAGATTCTATAGTTTTTTTTATGTTGTTGAATGGTAAGTGTTGTTACATGTGGGCAATTCTGAAATGCTAATGTTGCTGTATGCATTTTAGGGGGAGTTTAGGGCTAGATTCTGATTTATTATTGTATTTTCTGATTTCTCACTGTAGCCTTAATGTATGCATTAGATTTATTTTTTTTTATGCTGTTGAAGGTCATAGTCAATGTATAAGTTTCTCACTGTGACCTGAGCGTGATGAAACTGAAATGTCGGACATCATTACTGACTCAGTGCTGTGTCTTTGCACATTGAATGCAGTTTAGATGTTAAGACACTTGTGCAGCAGTTTAAGAACGATGGTTATGCACACAGGAGATTCTGATATGAAATAGGGTTATAACAATTATTCTTACAAGTTACTATGTGACATCTGGCAGAGATCAGTGTGGCTTTTTTTCTTGTGTACACACATGAGATACTGCTCGCATAGTTCAGTGAGGAAACTGTAGGATTTCGCTCCACAATTTACATATTTTCTGTTAGACATATACCTGATTCATCACTGAAAAACCTAATCAGAAATCAAACTTGCTTTGTTGTCCTGATCTTGCAAAAAGAGTGGCTCTGAGGATTTCTGTTATATTTCCAAAGACTTGTAATTTTCCACAAATCCCATGGCTTTCCATGATTTCCCATGGTTAATCATATTCCATTGAAACTGCAAATGAGTACATTTCAGATGTGAAAAGCAGTCTATTCTACACCCCCTTGGAGCATTAAGTAAACCTGGCTCAGGTCCCTCTGGTGCCTTTTTACTGGTTTTGCTGAACTCTGGCAAATTATTTATTCCTGCTGCTCTGAAAATCTCCATCTGTTTAAGTCAAAATAACTTCCTGGCAGTTGTTTCTAGGTGATTTAGAGCCATCTAATTTATTTGGAGAAAGCAGGTATATTTCTGCTTGATTCCTAACTAACATTTCATTATGGAGACTGTCACATGGAGGCAATGGTAAGCTTTAAACACAATGTCAAATGCTGACAGCTGTGCTTATCAGTGCAACTTTTGGTGATATCTGCACAATTGCTATCTTGCCTAGTTCTCCATTAATCTAACGAGGAAGATGTACCACTCCTAATGTACACATCATCTAGAATTGCTCCCTTTGTTTCTCTGTTGCTCCACAATGCTGTGCTTTTTCCCATATTTGCGTACCTGATAGTGAGAAATGTTGTTACACTTTGAGTGCCCTAAGAACTTATCTATAGCACACCTGCAGCATTTTTAATCATTACTGTAACTGTTCCTGTGTAAATGGGACATGTCTCTCTTTTTGTCCATTATGTCTCCTCATGCTCCCTTTCCCCAGTTACTGATTTGGGTACAGTTAGAATATGCCATTATAACAGAGTACAGCCCTCATATGGAAGGGGAGAGAAGAATTTCAGTAAAAGGTATTTTTATACACATATAGAATCACAGATAGTTTTGGTGGGAAGGGACCTTAAAGATCGTCTAGTTCCAACCCCCTGCCACAGCTTCTCTGGACAACCAGTGCCAGAGCCTCACCAGCCTCACAGGGAAGAATGTTCCTAAGATCTAATCTAAATTTCCCCTCTGTCAGCTTAAATCCATTCATCATATGACTTAAAGCTATACGATGGAATCTGTTGGAGGGATTTTACTGACATTAAGTATTAAACTTTAATAAAAGAAAAAAAAGTAGAACCAGTACATTCAATGTTATGTGTGATGTTAAAAATATTGTCAGGTTGTTTTTTTTTAGAAGCGCAAATAAAACATTTGAGCTCTTTTACTTATGTTCAAAATAATTTCTCTGTTATTCCAAGCTTCTGTTTTTTCCTGAAGTGATGTCCTGATTTTGCCTGCCTGAAGAGATGTTTATGAAACATCCATGGGTCTATTATGGTAACACTGTGTTTCTGTGGTCTTAGAAAACATTTTTGTCCTTTCACAACAACTGTCACATGGCAAAACTGATCCATGTGGATACTGGTAACTGCTAATTTCCTATTATACTAATGCTCGCCCATTTAAGAAGTACTCTAATCATTCTGTGCACTTCACAATTTCTCAGGTATTGGAAGGTATTTCTCAATTTGTCCATCATTTAGGAAGAAAGGAGGCTTTTCTTGATAGTTGTATTTGTTTCCTGAATTATTGGTAATATATTTCATTAGTATTTTTTCTCTTCACATTATATGGAGGGGCTGGTTGCAAGATCCAGTCCTACAAACCCTTTTAGCCACTTTCCATTACTGACCCTGATTTTCAGGGACTTCTTTGGACATCCCAGGGACTTACCCGGTGTCTTCAGAGCATGGGGCATTCAAGTACCACTTTTAGATGTGTCAGAAAATGCACGTGTAATTTACAGTAGGCTTTTGTAGGAGCTTACTCTTATTTAAAAACACTGTGGAAGTTATCGCTCTCCCTGTTCTGCTTTGTTCTTCAAATTGCTTTCAGAATGGTGCTCATTTAAAATGAAGCTTTGTATCCCTGTACTGTCACTGAGGCTGTGAGCCAGTCTATTTAATAATCTTAGTTAATAAAATGCAGACGTTCCACGTCTTGTTTCATTATCATGTCATGTAGAAGCCTATCTTCACACAGCAACAAGGGAAAACCACGTTCTCCCTTTCCTGTTCCCCTCAAGTTGCAATGAATCAGTCAGCGTAGTACCAACAACTGTCTGAACATCACCTGCAGCCACTGGGAAGATTGTCACAAGCTCTGCAGAGGTCTCTGCAGGTCCTGGGGAATCCTCTCTGGGATCATGTCCCTTTGCCTTGTTAGTAAATGTCCCCTGAAGTGGCTGCCCTCCTCCATCACCCTGGCCCAGATGCTCCAGCGCATCCTTTAGGATGCCTTGAGGTGGAAAGCTTTCTTGTTTCAACCTCTTGGCTAAGAGCCCTAAATAGGGCAGTCATTTATTTTTGCCTATTTGCTGTTTGGATTAGGAAGGGAAAATGTTTTTCCCTAGGAACCAATGGGAGAAGAAATGGGTGAGAAGTTCAAAGGCTTTAAATACCTATGTGTGATAGTGGCTGGCTTAATTAGTGCTGAGCCAGCCTGCTGCTACTCAGCAGCAAAACAGACTACTAATGGTTGAACTGAAGAAGGATAAATGTGCCTGTCAAGTGTTGCCTTTTTCATTAATTTTGTCTAATTTAGCTAAGTGCTTCCTGTTCAGTAGAGTAAAAAATAAAATAATTAAAAAAATCCTGTAACTGTGTTAGTAGTGTACTTCTGTACTGGCACATCTCATCATGAAGCTTGGTGGTGTACCCACTGATACAGTTGTTTATCATCACCTCAAATGAAAATGTTGAGTTTTAAATAAAATCTTGGAAATTTAGATTTTGTTGGCATTGTCTTCTGTGCATTAGCAGTCTGCAGCAGCACCTGAAAATAACAATGTGGGAAGATAGCTTTCCTGGGGGCACCCAAGACTTTATGAAAAAGACTTTATGTGCCACAGTGCTGGATGAACTAGAGCAAATGCTGAGAAACTGGGCTTGTTGGCAGGACTTGACACAACTGGTGATTATGCACCTCTCTCTGAAAGACCCTTTCCCTGCTGCCTGCATAATCTGATGCTAGTGAGGAGCACAGATGCAGCGATTCACAATTTGTTTTAGGTGTATTTCATATAAAAGTAATAGCTTTAGCACAACAAAGTGTCATGTAGTGGGAAATAAGTTGGTGTCATATATTTACAGAGGTGATTCTATTTCAAAGGTTTAGAAAAGCCTGCATGATTGTAAGAGTTTAAATGTGATTCCTAAGCATATTGAGCATCTGCTTTACAGCACTTTTGAAAGCAAAGTTTGTTGCTCTGTGAGCCTTATAATATTAACTTACCAAAAAAAGACAAATGTTAAAGGAATTTACTAACCTCAGTTAATATCCTGATTAGCTATCTGCCTATAAAAATGCAGAAACAATTTCTCTGGTTCCCTCTTGCTCAATTTGGCAAATGTTAAGTAAGCTGGCTACACAAAATATTGTTATCCTTTAAATTGAGATAAACTATAGCTCTCTCCCTTCTATTGCTCTTTTGTAATTTCACAAATTACGTGTTCTTTCTAGGCACTGTGAAGATTTGGCAGTGGCTAGTCTGCAGCCACAAGACTTTACTTATATTGCATCAACTATTCTGTGCCAAGTTTCTAAGGACTATAGACACTGGTGTCTGTGTCTGCTGACTTAGTGAGTGACTGAGGCACAGCTGAGGATGACTGCAGGTGCTTTAATTTGTATAACTGAATACTCCCTGGAGGCTGGGCTTTACTCTGCAGAGTAATTCTGGAAATGTACCATTGAAAGCAAGGATAAAACCTGGGATGGGAAGGCTGGAGATGTGGAAAAGGAGGAAGGGGGAAGAAATGGGAGGAGTGATGACGAAAATGGGAAGTCTGGGATCAGCTCTCTACTTGGTAAGTGCAGGCTGTATTTTCTAATGTCTTGAGCAGCAGCAAACACAGGTTCCCAGAGGGAAGAGCTGCTGTGCCTCCTTTCAGCAGACTATGGTATCAGACAGTGCTGACAGTGCATTACTTCCATGTGTACAGTTAGAAGCATGAGTGTTTGCTTCTCCTGGAGTGTTCGTAGTCATGATGGTGCTCACTGAGTCAATGATGTCACTGCTTTTTGGGATCCACAGAAGTGTAATGTACCCTGTTGTGTATTGCTAGGGTGAATGTCTGAGTAAGAAGCACTGGATTACATGTGCTTTCATATTTTCTGTCTCCTGTAACAAAATCACATACGATACTTTGATGTAAACTTCAAAGTCATCTGTCTTTCCTGAACTTTCAATAGGACATACGACTGCCTTCCTGAGGCTCCAAAATGAGGGGAAAACCTACTGCTTCAACCACTTATTGCTCCTCTCACAGTGCAACAAAGACTTCATAAAAAAATTCATTTGGTAGCACACAAAAATATGCAAAACAAATGATAAGCATTTCTGTTACTATGTATACCTACTTTACAAGACAGAAAACTGGTTTGAATAAACACTGGTACATAGTTAAAATAATGTTTGGCAAAAACCCCTGGCATCGAGTTTCAGTAAGACATACATTTAAATGAACAAATCTGTTGGTCTCCTGAAGTGGACCTGTAACAGAGATCTACAGACAGGTGTGTAAATATAGAAGCAACATCAGTCACCTCTGTAATGGAAAATGTCTAATATCATGCACACATTTATCAGGATAATTACACTGCAAAAAGTTACCAGATGGTGCAGAGGTTTGTGTAATTTTGAAGTGAATTAAGGTTGTGGGAGCCCAGAGAGCGGCTGATAAAAGGCAATTTTGTGCATAAACTGTGAAATCTACAGAAGTAAGCAAGAATTTCCTTTGCTGAGGGAATAGTTAAAATAATTACAAAATAAGTAATGAAACTCTGGGGGGGGTGTCTCATTTTTTCCAAACATGAACATTATCATAATCTTGTTAACATGCTATCTTCAGGATTGCAGTAAAATAGCAGTTGGAGAGATACTGTCCCTTGCCTGAAAACCTGAACAAATACAGAATATAAATAACCTGTCTAGTGATCAAGTTTATCTTTTAAAACAGCCCTGCTTTACTATCTCTGAGATTTTCCATACCATTTTCATTGCCTGGGATGGTGATAGTAACTGTTTCACTGGTTACTGAGGGTTTTACTGGTTACTTTTTGAACATTAAATGAATCTTGCATTAATGAAACAGCAAAGGCAGAGATTCATTTTGACAGCTGAGTAAGCAAAAAAGGAACATTAGAGTTTCTGGTAAGTCTCTTGCCTACATAGTAGTGCCAAGACAGGAGATTAGTTCATTCAGCTTCTTCAAGAGTTGATTTGGACCTAAAGGCACAGACGTTGGAAATGGCACGTGAGGATGAGTATGACAGTGATGAAGAGTCTCTAAAGGTTGAAAAGAGAGAGTTGTCAGTCCTGGACGTTTTCCAGAAGATAATGGATTATACCTCTGTGTTGTATGACAAGTACTGGGAATCACTGCAATTGACTGTCAGTCTTTCATTAATACAAGTGTAATAAGTCATAGAATCATCCAGTCTGGAAAAGTCGAGGAAGTCTGCATGTTTATTTGAAGTTAGGGAAGAATTAAGTAAAAACAGAGGAAATATTTAGAAATGTATTTTGTCAGAAATGTCTTGCAAAGATTTGGTTTGTTCCTGGGAAAACTATTTCTAGGAAAAGAGATATGTAGATTATTCAGAAATCTGAATAATCATGAGTACAATGAAGACATCTCAAGTCTTCATTGGGACACCAACTTTTTGATGGATTCAGGTTCCAGTTCCCTAGAAAAGTAATCAGTGATTGCATCTGTTTCCTCTGTTGAACTAGATTTGCTGCAGATTTGTGTTACAGAGTATGGGACAGTCTGGTAGTCATTACCCTCTTAATTTCAGAGCATCATCTGATGGCTTACAATAGCTGTATTGATACAGTGTGTGGCTTTTTCTGTTGAATACAACAGTTGGGGTAGTTGTATTAGATGGCTGCAGTGGCTGTAAATGTGAACTGAGAATCAGAGTATAGGCTTTTCCCTTAGGTTTGTTTTTGGTTTTTATTTGGTTGGTTTTGTTTGTTTTTTTTTAATTGACCTGTTGTATGTCTGGAGGCAAAGCGCTCACTTCTGCCCCAGCTCTTTCATCTGCTAAAGTGAAGCTAATTATAACAGCTCTCTACATTAAACACCTTCAGATCACCAATCCAAGCTGCTATTTAAGAGTCAAGTATTACTTATTGCTAAATTCCCCACTTCTACAATGATCCCTGTGCAGAACATAAGCCTTGAGCACATGCTTCACTGACTTTCTAAATTGAAATAGACTGAAGCATATGTTTAACATCTGTCTTTAATTGGGGATCTATAGATGGAGAAAAAGCCATGAAACATTTTGAGGTCTCTGAATTAAAATTTACTTCTTTGGAATGCACACCAAGACTCATGTTTGCTCATCCTCAGGGAAATATTAGAGAGCTTGTCTTTCTAAGCAGTCTTTTCCAAGATGAGCAGTGCATACTGTCTGAAAGGTTGTTTTTTGGGTTTTGGTTGGTTGGTGTTTGTTTTTGGTTTGTATTAGCACAGCTAGGCTGTGAATGTATTTAACTGCTTACAGTTAACTTGATAGTTTCCTTACTTAATCCAAACTAGAAAAATAGTCCTATATTATTGTGTTCCTTCTCCCTCCCTCCAGATTGCACACATACTATTCCCCTCATTGATTCAATTTAATTCATTGCTTTTTTCAGCTATTGATTGAGTTGATACTGGTTTGACATGGAGACCTCACTTTTAAATATAGGTTGCAACTGGCTCAAATTCATCAAGTCAGTCTCCTTCTACACTGTAACATTTTGTACCAGATAATCATCTCTAGCATTAAATAAGTTGCAGTTTATAAAGTCCTGCATTACTCTGTTAATATTACTGCAGGTTCAGATCATATAAGACATTGTTAATGCTATGATTAGATGAGAATGGAGAATTCTAGCAGTTCACATTTCCAAAAACCAGAAATGGCAGAAAAATCAGTGTAACTGTGCATTCCTCTGCACAAAGCAGATGTGCTCTGTTTTGGTATATTGGTACTAACATGGTAACTACTGTTGTGCTTCTAATAAAGAACATATTCTGCAGCAGTTACTAAGTGATATATAGGCTGTTGCAGTCTGTGAATTAAATTTTTATTAAAATTGTGTTATATTCGTTAAGGACAAATGAAGGCAAGTTTAGTAAAATGCCAGAGCACTGATATTCCCTAGGCTCTAATGTGTACTGAAGGATCAGTTAGGACTCTTTAAGAAGTATATTTAACAGTGGAATCTTTAGTGTTAGAAAGCTGGATGCCTGCACTAGATAAATGGAGACTGAATACTCATATAAACTGTATGGATTTGGCACCTTTAAACTTGTTGCAGCAGTATGCTCTTAAGATACTTTGGTGTTCATTATGAGTATGTAGTTAAATGGAAACTGAGTTTGCAGGAGCCACTTAAACATGAGAGAGGAAAGTGATGTTCGGAGAGTTGTTTTTTGATTTATATGTTACAGCCAGATTTATACATATAATTAATCCCTGGGCTCCAGAAGCAAATTTTTACAGAATTAGTTGAAAATTGGAACCCATTTTATATATAGTCAGCATTTGTAAGGATTTCATGCTGGTAATAGAATCCGTGTATGTATGAGCATTAAGATAAAGATGAAACACCTGAATAATGGGTCTCAAGTAGAGCAGGTTTACAATAGGAGGCTAGAAATCATGTATGGTTTGGATCCAAATTCAGCTAAATCAGTGAAGACTAGAAAGTAACTGTCATTTTTGCTTTGAGGAATGACTGACACGCTTGCTGTGTTTGCCAGCTTTTATGAAAGGAGTTTACTGCTGCTTGAAAGCATTAATGTAACTGTTAAGTGTGTAGAAATGTACAGAGCATCATGCTGCTTACTTAGTAAATGATTTTTTTTTGCATGGTTGCCATACAGAAATGCAATGCAATAAAACTTATTAAAGTTGCTGTAACGTAACAAAGAGATTAAATGCAGTTATCTTCTATGTGACAGCCACGTTTTGCTCTCTGTGGAGTGTTTCGAAACATTTATTTTCTGGCAGAAAAACAAAACCAAAAAACCACAAAAACCAAACAAAAAAACCCTTCTGGTCTGGCACATTGAAGCTTTGTGTAAGAACTAACAGTGTAAAATTAGTAGACCTCATAACGAATGATTCAGAAGTTTTAATTTCATCTGAGGCTTGTATTTACAAATTAAGTTAATGGTAAACTAAATGGTAAATACAGATTGGAATGAGATGATAGGTTTTTTTCTTCATGAAAAATTTAAATAGTGGGATCAATCATAAAAACTATATGGGAGAGCTAAACTTCTTGAACTATTAATTTTATTTATTGCTCTATCCAAACCATGCAGTAACTGAACAATATGACCAAGAAAAATAGTACTGATTGTAGAGAATGGTTTGACAGAACGGTATTTAATGACAGGAAGTAGCATGTGTGTAATGTAATGATTGAAAATACTCAATAGCCTCATTCAGGCTAAAGCATGTGTTTGTGTTCTTAAACATGCTATATGTATTTTTAGAAGAAACTGGACTTCTTATGTATTGTCATATGAAATATGATGTAGAGTGAGGATATGCAGATACTGACGGCTCTCCAAGCCAGACTAAGAACTCCATACCACACAATCAATGAACTGGGAATCAGTCAGAAGTCTGGAAAAACTGGGTATTTATAGCCACAAGCTTTAATATCTCCAAAGACCTGCTTACAGGCCCATGTTGTGAGGAAATAAGTGCCTTTCACCATTCAAAATTACTCCAGCTAATTGTAGATCTAGAATAAAGCATTCACTGCAAATCCAAGCTGGAATAAGCACAGACCTCTAAGAAGGCTTTGATTTTGTTTAATTAGTTTTCAGCTTATAATGTTTAAAATACAACTGTTTTATATGTGAAGAAAATAAAAGATAATATATAAATGTCTTTTTTACAAGAAAAGGTTGCCATACTTGCTGCCTTCTCCTTTATTGTGCAGCTCTTATTTGGAGGGCTGCTGAGTAAAAGCTTATCTTGCAGAATAAAGGCCGTGGGCAGCAAGCTCAGAGTCTCAAACATAGGAAACTAAAGTTCTATGCCTGCTAATATACCTGATACCATATTGGAAAGACATGTTCTTTTCAGAATGTTAAAATAACTTAGATAAAGCTCTTTGCAGTGTTGCAGAAGCATGTGAGAGTTTTATCGCATGAATCCCAAGTAACATGATGGTGAGTCTTAGTTAAATCTGATGGGACCACCATGTGCAGATGAAATGGAAATGTTACTGGTAATTTCCTGAACCTATTGTTCACCTGCTATTAAAATCTTGTGATAACTTACTCTGTGCTGCCTTGGGGTCACCAAGTAGCATATAACTACAGAGGCTTCTGTGTTACTGCTGGCACTGCTCTTTTATTTGCTGGTGCACCATGTGGTGGGTTGAAGTTTCAAGGAGGATAGTTATTTTTTGTTTTGCTTTGTGTTTGCTTAGTCAGTGCAGTTAAGCTCAGAGCTAGGCTCCCAGAGAGGTGAAAGACATGTCACTCGGCCATCTCTGTCCCAAGACTGGTATTTATTATGCAAATAAGAACAAGTTGCTTGTAGAATATTTCCATGACCTTTGCTACTGATAACCTTTCTGTAAGAAGGTGATATACAAAGCCTGAAAATCTGCTTATACCTTGCACATGATAATGTATATGCCAGGATATGTAGTAAAAATACATAATTCTAAATGTGGGAGTAGTAAGTCCAGTTGGAAGTCAGTAAGATCACTGCTGCATTTAGGTCCATATGTAAATGTTCATAGTAAAAGCCTTTATTACTGGGTAGGTGTGTGCACAGATATTTATATGCTCATGTTAATGCACATACACATATAAGCTTTTATGCAGATATAACCATGGAATATATTAATGAATACTAAAATGAGAGAGCAGAAAACATGCTGTCTTTAAGTTTGTCATATCAAATGCAGACATAAACAATTCAACAGGCTGGGTAAACCTGCTGGCAAATATTTGAATTATCTTTGGGATCTTCTATATTCTGAGCATGTAACTGTAGCTTTGTTCATGTTCTCTGAGCTCTACGCATTTTGGTAGGCAGAACAGCAGTAAATTGAGTCTCTGACAGCTCTTGAAATCCATGTTCTGTTGGTTTCAAGTCAAATGCATTCTGAAATCAATGAAAGAAAGTGCAATTTTTATAGATGTTTAATACATTTCTAAAGAAGAGGTCAAATGAAGTGGAACATTTTATTTTCAGTGGTCTTGTGTTTGTAGTGGCACAACGATCTGACTACAATGAGAACTGTGTTGATCAGATCAGGCTGATAGGCTGGGATGCTCTTGCCATGGATACACAGGTACAAAGCTGTGATATCAATAACACAAATACATCTCCTATGCAGTTAATGTGCTGCTTGTAGATTCAATATGTTCTGGTTAATTACTTTTATGTTGAACTAGAAGTTTTATTTTGCTACAACGTAAGTGCTGCAGTCCTGTTTTCTATTATTGGGAAGTACATAATGGTACAATAGTGGGTGTCTACCCATGCGTATATATATACTTCACATACATACATGTACGCATGTTCTTAAGGCATCTTCCTCTGATGGCAATAACATCTAAAATATCTGCTGCTTAACATGATGGCTGGTGAGAAATGTATCAAGTTATGTGATACCTCATGTATTCGTTAGCTGTACTAGAAAGTTCCCTGAAGACAGTGGAGGCATATGAATGAAAAAGACAAAACCAGGTTTCATTTTATTATGTGGTTTAGGTCATATGGTCTCTTAAGCAAAATTGTTATTGGCAATAGATAGTGGGTGTTATAAAATTTCTTTGTCTCTTTCAGATATTGAATATCTGGGTGGAGAAAACTAAAAACCATTCATGTGCAGAACCCTAACGATTCTATGATTCTATGATTAGAGCATTCTGAAAGTAAGCAATTTTGATTGTCAGTGACTTCGGGTTCCTGTTTTTTAATCTGGGGTGCAAACAGTTGAATATCCTCAGCTTTGTTCTCTTATTTTTGGGCTTCAAAGTGAAGTCTATGTGGAAAAGCTTACCAGCCATGCTAAGAAACCTGTGCTGAGCTGCAGTTTTATTCTGGTTTGCTAATGTTGCAGAGGTAGGACCTCTTCTCAGATCTCACAAACCCTGCAGCCTAACTGATTGGTGGTGGACAGCTGGAAATCCCATCAAGTTTTGCAAGTTTAAAGTTGCAGCATATCCCCTGTGTAAGCAAGGGCAGTTGAAAAGTTTGTCCTGTAAATTCAGGGTGCTAGAGCCTCTTAGGAGGTGAAACAAAGTTTCTCTGACAGACCAGCTCCATAAAGTACAAGCAACCTCTATCTGCAGTGACTGTTGTGAAGACCTCCAGTTACCCCATTTTCTACCTGTACCAACAAATCCCTTCACGCTGTTGAATAGATCTGACAGGTGAAGTGGGAGAAACAGGCAAAAGTCCAGAAATCTCAGGCTGAATCTTGTGTTTTGTATATAGCAAAGATAATCTGACTTGCATATATTACAATGGGTTTTATTTTGCTTCCTTTGCTTCTGCAAAGCTTCATCAGGTGCAGGTTTTTTTAGTGTTTTGCTGATAAAAAGCAAGACCTGTCTGTTGCCTGAATGGTCATGGCTGCTGCAGAAAGAATGGAAAAGATGTCAAGTTCTCCTCAACAGATTCTTATTTTAGTCTTCACTGTTTTTTTCCTGCTGGACTAATGCAATACGTACCAGCAGACACAAAGCAGTGTTCATGGTAGCTGTTTTGAGCCATGATTTAAGAAAGCATTTGATCATGAGAGTGGACTCTATTTAAACCAGTGGTGACCAACTTTTGCATGGTTAGTGGCAACTTGTTTCCTGTTTATAAATTAAGTGCAAAAGCATCACCAAGTAGGTCCAAAACTTCACACCCAAATACTAGTTTTTCAGACTTGTATTTGATATTACAGAAAGAATCTGAGGAGCAGGATACACTGGGGAGCCTGATGTAGAGGTGTTCTTCCTGGGGATTCTGCTTGGATTTCAGAGTTGAGCACACAATAGTATATCATAAGGCTTTACAAGTATAAATTCAATTATTGAATAAGGTTCAAGTGCATAAGCTGTGTATGACTGCTGGTACAGAGGATAGAAAATGAAGCAGTCCTAGAACTACTGCTGTAGTTCATTAAAATCAGCCCTAATGACCGCAGGCCAGTAGTTGTCATGGAGGTAGGCAATAGGAATAATGTGATGTAGAGTAACTACCTACAGGATGCTTTAGCCTAAGAATTTGAATAATGCAGCTCTTATTGGTTTCTACAGTGTTGAATTAAGTCAAAACTTGAGATAGGTGATAGACAAAGCAAACATAGAAGAAACCATACTAAGGAAATCTGCCATAACCGGACAGTTGTAATATCATCAGGATCTCTCCAGTTTTCTACAGGTGATCAGTGTTAATTGTCATCCCTGGGGAAGAAGAAGACTTTAAATTAATGCGCTCTATATAAATTGATATCTAAGGTGAATTCTATTTTGTAATCCACTATGCAGAACGTGAACTACAGTCCATCAGATGTAAAGCTGTTAAAACTACTACTCCTACATCTGGCCCTATTGCAAGAGTTTGAGCAACATAAACAGATGGTTATTTTTATACATAATCTAGATACCTGGCTTTGTGAAGATGGATTAAGCCTCTTTCCTTCAGTACTAGTCACTCCTGCTGCAGGTCTTCTGACTTCACTGCACAGGATTTTGTGGCTGTGAATGGGAGTACCAGGACTTTCCTGCAGCTTGCAGCCACTGATGGCTTTTAAGTAAATTCGTACCAAGCAACAGAAAGGTCTATTGCAGGAAGTAGAAACATTTGCTCATCCCATGGGGACACTGAGCTCACCGTCTCTTTAAGGTATAATTGGTACCTTAATTGCAGTTAGGCTGGTATGAAAGGCTTTGCACTAGAGCAAACCAGAATTCCAATGTACATATTTTTCAGTGCTTCCTTTGCTTATCTTAAAACCCTTACAAAATTCTGAAGGGGGTTGCTCTTTAGAAAAAAATTAAAAATCATTTTAATTCAGAAGGCACAAAATGTTGTATGTAATAGGATACTTGTGGAATACATCCTTGCTAACCTGCATGGCCAAAACATGCAGCCCCACTGTCTTCTCAGTAGATGCAAGTGTGTTGTGCTGCAGTGTTCCATGGGACTGTGATGTTGCTGTTATGGTTTGTTATAATGACCGAATTTTAACTGTAAAGTGCCTGGATTTGATCCATAACCTGATGTAGTTGCAAGAAGTTGTGCTTATGGTGATCCTGCTGGTAGCAGTGCGAGGTGTGCATCGAAGGGCAGCAAGGTCAGGGTAGATTCTGGGGGTCAGGCACCTTAGATGGACTTCCAGGATGACACTCAAGTACTGCTGCAGTATTTAGGGAAAAATCCTAAGTCTCATGGCTAATTTTTTTCACACTTCATGTTGACCAAAGACTGAAGTGTTAACTCTTGGGTTTTTGGGTTCTTTTTTTTCCTAGTAGTATGTATTTTTTGAACAGGAAGGTTCAAACCCATTCAATTTTATTGTAGTGGGTTTTTCACAGGAGTTTATTAATGGTAGGTGATATTCAGAAGGACTTGAGTTAATTTTTTTGTCAAACCTTAAATGGCTTAAATTTCTGGATCTCAGAAATATCATCCCTGAAATTTTTTTCTTTTCTTTTTTATCCCTTGAGCCACTGACCCTCACATTAGGATGCATAAGGCCTCATTTGAAACAAATCACTTTTAAAACCAAAGCTCTTTTCAGCTCCAGGAGATATACATGATTAAAAACTTACTAAGCACTTTAACAATCCCTCAGGCTGTAAGAAAGAGATATATTAATGGAAGGAGATCAGCGAGAATCAATGATTTGCTGGAAGACCTCAGAGAGAAAGAAGTCCCTCTGGCTTTTATATTTTGAGTCGGCATTGAGATGTGCTGAGCGCTTGGGATCCTCCTGAGATTCATCTTTTGGTATTAACAGTGGATAGGACAATTTTGGTTGTAAAAAAGGTGCACATGAAAAGGATGGAGAGAAAAATGCAAATATTAAATTCTAGAAATTATTTGAGGAAGCTCCTGAGTTGATGACACGTTTTAAATAAGTCCATTTGCACAGGCAGGACTGCTTAATATAAGCAAAGCATGAGACGTAGCTGCCTATTCTGTGGCCGTGAACTTTGGGTGACCAAACATGATGCAATGTCCCCTCCTGCCAAAGCAATTATCTGCACAGTGTAATAATTATGCTTTCAGAAAACTCCAAATCAGGCTATAGGAGACATATTTCCCAGTACTTCCACAGCTGTGGAGATGATCTAGTAGAAGAGAATTCGACCTGAATTTTCTTCGTTGTGCTTTAGTGCACATAAATACATGTGTACACACATACATGTGGGATCACTCATACATGTATATGGTTTGGTTTTTTTAAGGTTACAATCAGATGAATTTTGCCCCAGAAAACCAGTCTGGCAAAAAGAAATTACAGAACCACTGCACTAAATTCCCTGTTTCTAGCTTCAATATCATGTGCTTGCTTATGCCTACATGGTGGCTGCATATGAGATAAGCAGTAACTTACTGAATCACTCACTGTGGTTGAAAAAGAGAATTACTCCTATTTTGCAGTTGAAGTGCAAAACAGAAACGTAAGGGATTCCTTAAATCACTTGGAAGTCTATGACAGTCAGTACTGAAAAATCAGAATTTCTGAGTATCATTTCAATATCTTAACTAGATAATGCTTTCTATAGGAGCAGGGCTATATTCCCTCTTCCTGGAAATCCTCTACTAACACATTAGAAGGATGTCATGGACTCTTCATGCTGTCAGAAGGACTGTCAGAAAAAGTTGGGGAGTTTGGTCTAATCTTCCTTTGCTATGATTTTTTTAATACACAATCTGAGTCAGTTTTATCTCTTTTCTAATCCTTCTGTCAGGCATGACGATATGCTATTTATTCCACTGGAGAGGACTCCTCAATGGTATATCTTACTGGAGCAAGTGTCCCCATGACTATACACATAGTGGGGGAGGATTTTTTAGTTTTCTTCTGACCTATTTCTTTTTTACTTTACTTGGCATGATCTCATTGTTCCTCTAGTAGACAAAATGATCACCAACAAAATAATAGTGTAACTAACTAATACATGCAGAATTATCTAGAGGTATTAAAATGTATAGGAGATCATGCAAAATGACTGCAAAAAGTGCATTTAGGATGATTTAGCTCCATAATATATTGCAATCTGTATTATGGTGTAGTAGCATGCTTGTATTTCATGACAGCTCAAAACAGAGCTTTTTACATCTAGAAGTATAAGAAGGATTTAGGTAGAAGGATCAGGCAGTTATCTCGGCTTTGGCCAGGAAGATGGTATAAAACTCACTGGCTGAAATTTGCTGCACAACCTCTGGCTAAAATAAGAGATAAGAATAATACTCTAAAAAACTCCTAGTCTAAACAGACACTGGTGTGCTCAAATACTTCAAGGCAGTTACAGACTAGACTGGTAACTGCAAGACTGCAGAGACCCAGGTTCATATGAATATGTTTAACAGTCTGTAGTAGCTGAATTGCATCCATAGTAGAGCATAAACAGAGATCCCACTGGTGAGTATCCTCAGTCTCCTTTGAGCTGAGCCTTCTTCTCAATCTTGATAAGTAGACTTCTGTGCATCCAACCACTGTTTTCAATCATAATCTCTATTTTATTTGTTGCTGTATAGAGAGGTTTATTTTTAGAAAGAAAAAAATAACTAATGTTGCATTCTTTGTTTCCTACTGTTATTTTTCACTCTTAGAAGAATATTGAGCTCTATTTTTGACTTTCTGTGTGGTCGTCTATGCTCCAACTGTGGCTTTTTTAACACCTAATATCACTTTGCATTATATTCACCTACAAATCAGTGTGCATCCTGATGTTCTACATTAAATCAAATGACCCTTCTGGTAGCCAGAGAAAATCAAATCACTATGAGGATAGGAAGGAAGCACAAATTCCAGTTTAGACTTGAATATAATAAATAGGAACAGACACGTCACAGAGGTTACTGAGTCGAAGTTGAACCTACTGAGCAAAAACCTGGGAGCTCCAAAACTGAGTCTTACTGATTCCTAAGGAAGTGGAAAGAAATCAATAGAAAGTTAGTCATTCTTTTCACAGAGGCCCTACTTAATCTTAGTTTCTGTCTTCCTAGCCAAGTTTCTGTCACTATTAGGTGGATCAGACAGGTATTTATCTCTAAACATGAATAAGAGTTGTTCTTGCCCTTGTATCTCTGAGGCTTTTCTTATGTTGTATGTGATCATCACTTTGGAGTGCAGACAGTAGTCCACTTTCTAATTTAACAGATGCTGTAGCAGAAGTTAACAGGCATTTAGTTTACCTATTTTTTTCTCATTTCCCTCAATTGATCTACTTTTTGCAATGTACACACACATGTACATATATGAAATCCTTTTTGTATTACAGTGAGTAATGATATGCTGTAATGTCAACATTTTATCAGTTTTATCACTGTACTCCTTTTTTTTTTGGCTGTCAAACATATGCCATGAAGCTTTATGTATGTTAACAAGGCAGATACATCCTAATTAGGAAAAATCCTGTCTGCAGAGTACAAGAGCCCTTTTGGCAGCAGAAAGAAGGAAATGATGTACAGATCAGCTAAACTGTGCCTATCTGGACGTTAATGGAACATGCTGTGGTGCTAAATCAAGCTGGTTTTATAGCCTTTCATGTGTGCTTGGGTGCTGGATCAAGAGAAAGTTAAAGAGTAACTAAATGCGCAGTTCATACTCTGTATTCTGACCCAGCTTTCTCCATAGCTGGTTTCTACTGCATTCGAATAAGAAATTCTTTACACAAAGCCCATGTGTAGCAGAGAGGAGACAGGGTTTGCAGCTAGCTACGTGCACCCTTTTTATTTTTCTGAAGGCCATCTTGAAAGTTGCTGCTATGCCCTTTCCTATAGGGCTGTAAACCTTGCGAGTCCTCATATGCTGGCAGCCTTGTGCAGCCTCAGCAGTTCTGAATTTAGAGTTGAACATTTCTGAATTAACACTCTTTTCTGTTATTTTACCATTTACACAGGTTTGAAAAACTAGTAAAAATAAAATAAAATCAGTAGTTAAAATTTTTTCATCTTTTTATCCTTCTTAACCTGAAATTTAATTACTTGTTCTCATGTTTTGGTGTAAGCATTGAAGCATTTGTATAGGTAAAGAAGGAGCTTTGAGCACAAACGTTACAAATCAGCAAGGCAAATAGCACCTAAAGCCAGAGTAAAGGATGAGTTTTATGCTGCTGTTGCTATTACATGCTTTCCAGACTTCAGTAGCTGCAGTAAATTTTCCGTTGCAAATCCAGTTTTCAGCATCTCTGGAGAATAACATTGTCTATTCCAAGGGAAGGAAAGCACCCATGGTAGTTTAGGGACTGAGTGATTTTTTTATTCGCCTCCCCCCCCCTTTATTTACTTCCTTTTAGCTTGATTGGATTTGCTTCTTGACCTAATGAGAGGCTGGGGCGGATTACAATTCTTGTCCTTAATGGATTTTTTTCTTTTTGTTTGGTGGAACTTGTGATTTCCAAGTCCTGACCTTCTGACATTAATGTCAAAATGTGGTATTTAAACCCCATACTTTTTCTTTCCTTTAGAAAAAGCCTTGTTTTCCATGCACACAGAATAGGCTCATGATGCCATGATTATTTTATTTGCTGAGAATATGATCTTGGTTTTGTTCATTATTTGGAGTGTTTTGTTGCAACTTCATAATAGGAAGGATCACTTTCTTCTGAAATAAGACACAGTCAAAAAGTGAGAGTTTAAGATTAAACTACAAATATTTGATATATGAAAAGTTAAATAGTAGCAAGTATTGAAAAATGAGCATGTGAGACTGCTGTGCAGTAGAACTGCACTCACCTGGAACAGCTGTTTTATAACAGTATTTTGTGCCCTTCTTGCCAGTGCTTTGCTTTGTTTGTCAGTAAATCTTAATTAATACCAAGGTAGATTTCCCAGAGCTCCTCTGATTTTTTTCCCCATTTATTTAATAGATTATGGTGCTGCTCATCCAAGCCCTTGGACAGGCTCTGCTCTGTGCTTCTGCTGAAAACAACTGTCAGCAGTAAAGCAATTCTCCTCTGATTTCTTTTTGTTTGTTTTAATTAAAAGAAACTCCCAAACCAGAAAGCACCACTCCAGGAGGCCAGAGAAGGCATCAGCTCTATATGCAGAGGGGTGAATTAATTGTTTAGCGTCTCCTAAAAATCATCTTGTGTATACATTTCTTGGGCTTACCTCAAAGTTTTGTTGTGAGCTATGAAACTGTATTGGCATTTGGGATATTACTGGAGAATGACGGATATTTGCCATTGCCTTTCTTTTCAATAGCATAAAAAGCTGCAGCTCCATTTAATCATCAAGCAAACTGAGCTTGACTTGAGCATTTGAGCTGCAGTGCTTTTAGAAGATGTAAGAATGTGGCTCTCAAGGTCTTCCACACGCAAAAGAAAATAATTAGTATATTGTGGACTTTGAAACACATTTGTATTTCACAGAAGATAAAAATAGGTATCCATGGTAATTTTACCAGGGAAAAGTGATATTTTTGATGGAGAAGCGTAAAAACTATTTAGATAGAATTCTAGTCTCTGAATCTTAAGCTGCTCTTAGTGCTCATTGTATGTCATTCTGAGCTACTTTTACTTGGAAAAGCAGTGATTTATGTGGGGCAGAGAAGTAAAAAACCTTTGAACTGTAAAGATAAATACGAACAGGTTGATATAGCACAGTGTGACATCATCTAATAAATTATTCAGGCTAGGAAGTTCACTACTAGAGACCTGCAAATGTATGGTTTATGTTTTTGTTTGTTTTTTTTAATTACAAAACTGAAGCTTTTGGGAATTCATAAAGGAAAAAAGCATAAGGGAAACTTTACCCCTTATTTTGTGTTCTTCCTGCTTTGAGAATCAAATGTCAACCAGTAAGAATATTTTTTATATGAAAACAAAGGAAAATTTTTCTTGTCCAGCATACCAACAAACATATGGGGATGGTTTTAGCTTTCCATTGAAGCTTTTCCAGTGTGTTTTATGAAGAAAACATCTCAGACTGACATAATCAGAAAGAAATAAACAAATTGCTAAATTTAATGCACATAACTGCATCCAGAGCCAGTGCTTCTCACAGGCTGAAATACCCCAGGGAAGTTCCGGAAAGGCTGGCACCTGGCAGAGGAGCTGGGCAGTGGAAGTCACTGCTTGGTGTGCCAGAGCAAGTGAATGGGGAGAGCCCGGGCTGAAGAGATCAGACTGTGTCTCTGGACAAAGAACTGGGGTTCTGGTCAGTGTTTGTACATTTACAGGATGTCTATCTATCTTTGGCATTACAATGGGTTAAAAAAAATGCTTCAAATGGATGCAATTGTTAAGTAATTTCGTAGTAGTTTGCTGAAATCTATGCATGAACCTAGAAGATCCAGGCTGGATTTGAGGGGATGATGTGATCTGCCACACAAACACAAATACACCAGTTTATTTTGAAATGGGAGGATAGGAGAAACCTGCAGGTGCAGAAGTGAGCTCGCTTGATGAAACTGGTTTTTGCCAGTCAACATTATAGCTGTTAATGTAATTTACCATAGAGCCAGAAACTTCTATGCAGATTCTGATCTGAAAAATCCCCCATTGGATGAGAGCGTTTCACGTGGTACTTGGCAGTACTTTTACCCACTGGGGGTGGGGTTTTCTTTCTGGATTTATTTTTTAGAAGCCTGTACCAATGTAGGAGGGAGCAGTTAGACCTAAGTAACAATTGTCTTTAAAATCTGACAGATACTGAAGTATGACTCATTTTTTTCTTTAGATTCTCTATTTTCCACTGATTCTCTCCTGTAATTTTCTTTTCCTTCTTTCATTTCAAACTGTCAGCAACACATAGGTTTAGTTACTTAGTGGGCAGAATATCTTTCCATAATTGTAACTTCCAGAGCCTATTTTCCAGCAAAAGCACTTTTTATATTCCAGTGTTTACTTCCTGACTCCACTGCACAATATATTATGTAGCTGATGGACTCCATTGAAAACTTTGGCGAAAACTCACCATAGTTCTGTTGCTCTACAAGTCTGACTCTATGCTGCTGGATGGGAGACACAAGATGAAGTCAAGCAGGAGAGTTATGTTTATTGATTAAGCAACACTTATGTAAGAAATTAATGATACCTTGACTCATGGCTTGACTTCGCAAATGAAGATTTGGGAAGGGTTTTATCCATGCCTACTACAAGCACCCTGATGGCTAAAAAGGCCAATGTGGGATAGGCAAATCTGGTTGCAAAAAGCACAACGAAAGGTCTCCTTGGGTGGTAATTCACTTCTCTAATCTCTGTGCATCTGAATGCATAATTATCATTGATATTGAAAGAAGTTATTGACTTTAGCTCAAATACATAAGAACCATTAGAAAACTAAATATTCATAAGAGGAACTTAAGCATTCTAGTCAGCATGTTATTAAAAAGTTGTTACTGTTTAATCCTTCCTTTGGATGTAATGGAAATCTTTCCATTATGTTTTGAGCTGGATTCACTGGGAGAAATGGTTATCTAGAGGGAATTCTTAAAAAGGTCCATTTATCTGTAGTCTGTACCTCTCTAATTAACTGTTTCCTCTATCTGTCCACCAGGTTCCCAGAATATTTGTGAAGTGAGATTGTTGTAAAGATTTCTTTGTCCTAAATCCACTTGCTTAGTTTTACTAAGGGAGAAGTTCTGTTGCCCGCAATTTAAATAAATGTGGGAGGTTTTGGGGGTTGACAGTGCATTCTAGTGTTAAGTGTTTTAAAGACAAATACGGAGGTATTAGATTGTCCATAACTGATGTATGTCATACATCAAATCTATAGCAGTCTCACATTTTAGACCGAGGGGAGTTTTTAGTAGGCTATAATGCAGCTTAAGCCTATTTGTATTTTTATGTAAGTTTTATCATTTTAAGTACAGTTGTAATAGCTGGAGCTTGTACAAATTATTTTCATTCAGCTTATCTTTGTGAACAAGGTAATATAATAGTTGATCTTTTCCATTTTGATCAGTATCCACATGTCAGCTTTGATCTGCTTCTGCCACACTTGATGTCAGGGCATCACACTGGGCACCCTGTGTGGAAATTTCTTGCTGGTCTTTTTAAAATCAGTCTGTGCCTGATTTGTATGAGATCAGCTCTTTTGGAAAATGGAGACAAGTGCATTGAGAGTCCCTGCTACTCTTCCTTGCATGAGGTGGAGAAGCAGTAGCATGTAATCTCCTCAGGTTCCCTTTTGTCCTTTTTTGTCTGACATTAATAGTAAGCATGTCATTTGTATGTATTTAAGCTCTGCCAACCTGTAAATTATTGGTGAGATAAAATGCCAGTTTACATGAATATACCTAAAGATAATTATACTACCTCAGAACAGGAGAATAATGGAAAAGTTCACTATAGCACAAACCACACAAACGGTAGAATAAACTGAGACCTCCTTTGTGTAGGAGTGGACTTGGCTACAACTGCATGTTTTCTTTCACTGTTGTTCTGTCATGTAAACTTTAAGAAAAACCCAGCAAAGCACTCTGTAAATTGTGTAATTAAAGGTATGCAGATGACTCTGTAGGCTCAAGTCCTGTGGATGGATTGAGAGAGATCAGTTTTCATTTGAACTGAGTCTCCAGAACTGCTTAATCTAGAAGGAAACAGTGTAGTTCAGAGTTTACTTTTGGTCCCCTGTGAAAACATATTGTAGTAGACATCTGCAATACAAATTATAAGATTTCCATGAGTGAAATACGAATAGGAAAGTAAGGCCATGGATGCACCAGAAGAAACAATGAAAGAATAAATAAAGCAAGGTTCTATGACATCTAGAGCAGCAAGATCCCAGCACAGTTACATAAAGATTTTCAAGATCTTGAGACTGGGAAATAAAGGATAGAGTGAAATAATGGACAGATAGAAGCTGTTAGGCAGTGATGAAGGGAAGGTAAAGAACAGGACTGCAACCATGAAACATCCAAATAATCAGACAAAAGACAGTATACAGCTGACATTGTCGTATTCCCTTAGGGACAGGACAGAATGGACGTCTAAACATGAAAATCCCTGTCACCTCCTAAGAGGTCTTCTCCTATGTAAGAACAGCCCTAGAACCAGGAAACTGGTGTCTCTACTGCTCCATAGCAGTGCAGGCAGAAATGGACAGGCTACTTCAGTGCATGTGTTTCTGTGCTTGTGAATGTGTGAGTGTGAGAAGATGAGTGCAAGTGATTTCATCTATTTTCTATGTAATTCATTATTAAGTATAATCATATTCCTCTCTTACAGAGAAACATTTAGCTTTGTTTACACAATATCACTATGGTATTCCAAGCAAATATTATTATAGCATGGTAGGTTTATAAATTATTACAAATCCTGATTTAGTTGGCTGTATAGTATAGACAGCTGCATGTATCTGATTTAGGAAAGACTTCTGTAATGTCTGTAATGCATTTTATGCAGTTATACCATAAATACAATTAAAAAGTGTGGAAATACCAAAACCTTGACATTTCTCTGGAGACCAGCAAACCACTATTCTTTCACTTCTTCCACTTTTTATTCAGTAGTGCTATCTGTTGAGCATCTCTATTTACAATGACTTTTAAGAGTGTACTCACTGTATAGGTAATCTTCTAGCATGTTGATATTTTTCCTATTTAGAAAGGGAAAAAAAAAGTGCTTTGTAATCACAAAGCTCTTGCTGGAACTGTATCAAATATGGAATTGGGCTTTGCTCCTTAATTATAGATCTCCAGTTACATGATAATTGCAGGTTATGATTAAAGGTATCAGCATTGCAATGTTTCAGTTACACTGTTTTACACAACAATGCTGTTGTTTACATGACATTGTAAAAATGCTTGGAAATATATTGATAGAAAAGTTACTTTCTCCTGGAGTCTTTTCTTGGGATTCAGGTAACATCTAAAGAGTGAGGATGTTTGAATATAAGTGTAAGAATAAGAGCATAGAAGACAGAATATGTTTCAGTCCGGCTCCTGACCGGAGCAGTGGCATATTGCTTTTTTGCTGTATGTATATACAGATCACTGGTTTGGCTAATGACATTGAAGAACAAAGAATTGGGAAAGATAAGAACTTATTTCAGAACCTCCACTTGTTCAGAGGTAGCTGCTTGGTCAAACCTCCCAGACAGGCTGCTTTGGTTACCTGCAAGTTCTTCCTTCCTCAGCTGCCTGCTCCATAAGGTATGCTTTTGATGGCATTGCAGATATATTTTTAGTAAATACAGCATGGATGTGTGTATATTGTCTCTGTTTCTGTTCTGACTGTGTTTATCCCTTATTTGTTCTTTGATCTTTGTGTATGGTGAAGATCATAGTATCTCTATACTTAGCATTTTATTTACATTTGATGATTTGATTGACTTTTCACCTCTATCTAAAAATGTCTTATTTGTGTGTGTTTTTTCAAGTAAGCTGTCGTTCAAATAAATGAGAGTACTTTTACTCATTCCAATGAGAGTGTCAAACAAAATTTTTAGAATCTATTTTACCTGTAATGAAACTTACAATGTTATATTTGTAGTATAACCAAGAACATTACGAAAATGATGTTCTAACTACCGCATCTGCTCAGTACTGAATACTCATCTTTGCATAGAAGTATCTGTCTCATTTCAAACATTTTTCCCACAACACACAAAGACCTGTTCTGAGGATGCTTGGTAGACAAATTCTAGTAATTCTTTAGGCTCAAGTTAGGACCCCTCTTTTATTTAGAGAGCAGAAACAGCCTCAACCCAAATTGCAGTCATGTTTTGTGAGCTTCCGAACAAGGCATTCTTCACTGTTTAAATTCCTTAGTCCTTTCTGCTTTGTGACCTGGACTGTAAAATGCATGAATAAGCAGAGAAAGAAATGAATTCTGGACAGAATAAACTTGAAGAAAATCTGCTAAGCAAAATTCAGCACTGGAGAGAGAGACTGGAAAAAATAGTAAACATCTCTTGCTAACATTGTTATAATCAAATCCTGTCTTGAGTAGTACTTAGTACTTCAGAAATAAAAAAGATTAAGTGCTATTTCTGAACTGACTTTTTAAAAGCATAAAAGCAGCATAGACTCTATTAACCTTTGTGGGTTAAATAGCTACTGGAGATGTTGGCAGGAAAATAATTTCCCTTCAGAGAGCCTTCAGTTCATCTGGCTTATTGACTGCACTTAGATCAGGGACCAGCTTCAAGGATTCATTGCCGGTGTTTGCTGTTTGGAGTTTCTGCTTCTCATGTCTCATTCTACCAACTTTTGGGTGAATAACCAGTAACACATACAGGGATAGTTACTTTGAGTTTCTTCTACAGGTTTCTTGGAAAAAAAGACTTGCCTATTAGTTAGCAATGGTTCTTATTTGTATGTACTTCCAGTACTCACTTTATAACAAGAGAATATTAGATATATGAAAACCAAGCAATTTTTGGTTTACATGTTGGTAAATGAGCAGTGGAAAGACTGGGTGAGATTAAATACATCTTCTTGTTTGTAGAGTTTCTAATAAAAAGGAACTTTCTTGGGAAAATTTAGTTTATTGTAAAGATTTGAGAAGTCCTTACATGTAATGGCATTTTTCTTCATTTTTGAGGAAAGAATATGTATTCTAATGCAAACGTGAAACAAGGATCTTTCTTTAAATGCATTTCTTACTCTTCATAACTATCATTCAGAGTGTATTGAATCAGTAGGCTTTTGTTTGCTTTACTTGTTTAATCAGAGCACTATATTCACGTAAAATCTGCTTGGGAAATCTACTGGGACAGCATTACTCTGAATCAAACTGATAATGGCAATTGATGAAGGATGTTGATGTGAGTAATAGCCTTTAAAACAATCAAAGGAAATTTCAAACAGAAATGGGACTTCTAATCATGTTTTCTTTAGGATTGTATCATTTACGAAAGGAAATAGCACATTATTGAAGTGTATTGCATGTCTAACTTGAACCAACAGCAGAATTTACCTTATGTCATTAAGTCTTACACAAATAGACAGTATTTTCCCACAAGGGGAATATTTACTTCTGCTTGAAATATGAAATAGTAAGTCTAATAGCAGTAGGAAAGTGGAATATATTGTAAAGCTATTTTGTGTGCCAACAGAGTTTCCAATAAGCCTAGTTTTTGCATTCTGCACCTCTGCTGTAAATAATTTACAAAGATAACAGATATTGCAAACTTCCTGTTGGACACAAGGGGAAAAAATGATGCTATGGGTCATCATTAGCATTAGACTTGATATATTGTTTGTTTTTTTAAGGTATAAGAGTTGTAAAAGAAATGGTAAGAACTCTAAAATCTTAGTTGTAGAGTCCTAGCAGTGTGCTTGCTTTTGAGGTAGACACTTGGAGAAAAAAGGACAGGCTTTTGTTCACTGTTTGTATGAGAAGGCCTGACTTTGAAACTAAGTAAATGGCTGTGGCAGGTTTCTTGCACTGAGCAGTAGGAATCTGTGGTGTGTGGTGCCTGCTTGGAAGGAATGAAGTTAGAGATGAGAATTTTGTACTTAGCAACAAAAATAAGGTGCTGGTTTTCCTGCTCAGATGATTTAATTGCATGTCCTTTAAAGCGTTTTGAAGAGTAGACAAATTGTAGATTAAGTTAATTGGCAATAATTTGGTTTATCCACAATCAAATTTTTCATTGTTCCACTGAACCTTCTTGGTACAAGTTTTTGTTCCCAATTAATTTTTTTTTTTGAAGTTAAATGTCTGCAAGTGCATAGAAACTTACGGATAAGGTTTTAACAATAAAGGAAAACTTCACAGTAGCTGAAAATATCTGCTGCTTTCCTGTGTTTATTGGAAATGTGTTACTTGAGGAACCCTAGAGCAGCATTCATACCTGTTACATATGACACCATTGAGTCATGTTTTATGACACCTCTGGGTCATGGTTTGCCCCCAGTTAATATGCACAGCTGAGATCTTGCTCTCTTTAAGGACATTCAACTGGCTGCCAGAAGACAGAAAGTGGTAGTATCGCTGTCAATATCTGCCTTCTATGTTTTAATTGGGGACATTTTTCTTTGAGAGATGCTTAGCTATGCAAAACCATTGTATTTTTGCTTACTTAGTGTTGCATTTTAAGAAACATTCCTTTTATATCTATATCTAGAATTATTTTATAACCCAAAATTCCCACTATAGTCTTCCACACATTGGAGATAAAACAAATTACCCAAACCCTTTCCAGACCTTTTTAAGTAGCTACTTAGATTTAAATAAATAAATAAACCCTCCTCATTTTAAAAAGATTTATTACAGTACTTATTTCTGGATACACAAAATCATGTATCAGTTATTCCAGGTTCATGGACTCAGATTATTTTACCTTGAAGGGTGGCATAATACCTCTTTTCACATTGCTCTAGAGCTGGTTTTAGTAACTTCCTTCTCTGGTCTGACACTCCTGTCTACCTTTGCACTTGTACTCCCTTTTTTTATTGCTTACAGCATTAAGGCATTTTCATAGTTTCAGGAATTTCTTTCACATGTTTAACCTATAGCAATTTTGACTTTTCTTCTCATTGCTGCTGCAGGAGTAGTATGTCAGTTTTATTCTGCTAATAATATTAATCACATCTCTGCTCATGCCAGGTTTTTGTTGTTTTGTTTTTCATAATGCTCTGATAGCAACATGATATAAAAACGTTTTTAGTGCAGAATCGATCGTCATCTGTCCCTTTTAACAAATTTTCTGAGTTGTCAGAACATGTCAAAAAACACTTCAGATTTTTTGTGGGCATTGTGAGAATACTGCTGTTTCACCTCCTTAGGCAGTACCCAATACTAACTGATCACCCTAGTAGCTAAAGGTTCACTATAACAGATGTTGTGAAGAAATAAATAAAATTATATTTGGGAAAGTTCTGGCTTAACATAGCTGTTGTTATTTACCTAAGCAAAGTTTCTAGCACTAAAGGACCTTTCTCTTTAGCCTGAGTTCCTAAATGGCTTCCTAATGAAGCAAAGCAGTTTGTAACATCTCAGTGGTTTTGGGGAGCGCTGTTGTTGTGGTTTTTATTTTTTCCCTAACCCCTTTAAAATGAGATTTAGTTGTAAGCTCAGCAAAGAAATCAGAAAATTTGGGAAAAAACTGTCAGGATTCCAGACCTTAAAACTATTAAACAGGTTTTTCACCTCTTCAGAACAGCAAAACAAGCCACATGTGAACAAAATTCATTCAATCATTGTGCCACTCTATAGACTCACCACTTCCAATGGGAATGTGTGGGACAAGTATATGTCTTATTTACATGTGAAGAATTTAAAACTAGATGGAGTTTTGTGAAACTTTTAAGGGAAATATGTATGTTTTGAGGGGCAGAGGAATTCAGTTATGTACTTAACTATCAACTCTAAATCCATGTGCTGATTTCCATGTAGATTCCTCTCTCAATATGGTTGAGGTAAGGGAAAAGTCAATCTGCTGCTTCCCTAACATTGAATCCTGTGAACCTCTCATTTACTGAAGAACCTGATGAGGGAAGCAGGGAAAGTGAAGAGGTGAAAGGTACCCATATATAATATATATGGGTATATTACATCTCCCAGTCTCTGTGCTATTGCTGTATAGTGATACTAGTTTTGAACAGATGCATGGATCATCACATGAATAGGCTAAAAACAGGGACTTTATTGGTGTTTCTGTGATATCCTGCCAAAACCAGAAGTGGCAGTGTTGAAAAGTAACCCATATTCTTCCATGAAGAAGTAACATGTAGGAAAACTAGTAATAGGGCTTGCAGAATGATGTCACTTGCTGGAGTCTTTGAAGATCTTACTATAAAAGCAGTCTGTGATTTTATCAAAATTATTATGGGCTCTTTTATGGGTATTTCTACACATTTGTTTGAGGGCAAGATTCGGATGAGGGGTTGAAGTGTACATGAAACACTGCTGTATCTCTAAAAATTCAGTGCCATTAATTTAAAATGGAGTCCCAAGAAGGAAGTGAATGTGGCAGAAAATCAGGAATAGTAATGACTGAGAAGTTTCGCTTTTAATTTATTGTCACTTCACTGACAATCTCTACTTCTTTAACCTTGTTAACTGGAAGAGACGAAACCAAGAGATAGCAGAGAGCAATTGATGGCAGTTTAACTCCCCACTAATATCTTTGTGAATGAAAGAGCTCTTTTGAAGACAGACTGCAGCAATTGGATGACAGACCCTGTGGTGGCTGTGCACTTTTTAATGGCTTGGATCCTGAGAGGTCATGGCTCCACAGCTGGAGGAAAGGTAGCATTTCTGGAGGGAGAGGAGTTCTCTTGCCTCAGAAGTCATCTATTCCTGGATGACTGCTCTGTAATTGAATTAAAAGAGCAGCTGTGTTGGTTCAATAGAGACATTTTTATAGAGAGTAGTGCCATTAATTACTTAGAGGAACAAATATTCTGCTGTCAGGATGATGCTGCATGGTACTATCTTCCCAAGTCAAGGACAGGGAACCAATTATAGAAGAAAAAGATGAGCAGTGTAAAGAAATGGCTTGCAGCTCAGTGAGCTGCTGTCTCAGTGTAGCAGAGTTGTGAAAACACTGACTTTGGCAGGTCCAGATAGAAACAGGTCTGGAATTACCAGCCTGTGGCTATACTCCAGCGGTGCCTCTCTCCATCTGAGGTGTTCACAGTGCGCTTATTTAAAGTGAAATCTTATTTTCTCCTTAGATTATGCTTTTAGTAAACAGTCATTTTGTGCCAAGCACTTCTGTGAATGTTTGGGGTTTATCTTTTAGTCCTGCTTGTTTGCTTTGCTGTACTCTCTCACAAGCTTTGCTATTAATGATACTGCCAACAGTAACAACAGAGATTTCACTGCACGTAAACTCAGCAGGAAGTTCTAGATAAGTAACAGTTGTAGTAAGGTTTGCTCAGGTTTTATCAGTCATAACTGTTTTAAAGAAGGTAATAACTGACTACGGCACATGAGGGATCCAGGTTCCTAGGATTGTTAGCTGCCAGCAAGTTACCTAAAATTGTGCTTACTTACGCACTTTCATGATTTTCTAATTTCTTTCCTTTTCTGGCCTTCTGTTCAGTATTTCTAGCTAGACTCCTTTCCAAACATCAGGAAAAGGTACTTTGGTCATGCTTGGTCTCTGCAGACAACACGAGAAGCTCCCTGATGAAGGGTGCAAGTGTTTGAGAAGTGTCTGATTGCTCCCAGGCATCCAACAAGAAAAGACTTCCACTGCAGTGTGCAGAGCTGCTGTAGTACTGGTGACCACATGAATGTGCCTTGTTTTTGGTCTGTGCTCAGTCTTTTGGATGTCCCAGCAGTATATGAAGTACATGAGGCTACAGCTGCTTATCTGCAGCTCATGGAAATTGAAGTTGCATGAGCCACAGGGAAACTGAGCCAGCCCATTTGTAAAATGTTTTCCCTGTATTTATGACTTTAAACATAGTTTCTTTTTTTAAAATAGATTGCAATCTGTCTCCTGTACCTGAATAAATCTCCTATTAAAACCAATGGGAGGATTTACTTCAGAAAGTTTAATAACAGGAAAAAAATGGTCTTAAATGATGAAAACACCGTCGCTCTTCTCAGAGATAAATGCAATGTACTCCAGAGGGTACAGTTTCCCTTTATGAAACATGCATGACTTGTATTAGCTGTTGTTTACTGCACATGTGGCTAGTACTCAGGTGGTAAGTGAATAATTTAAAGTTGCAGATGTGAGCCATTAACTCTCCTGTCTTCTACAGTTTTATCAAAAACTGACCTCTACTGAGTCAGTCTGCAGAACAGACAGGTGGAAAAACAACAGTGAAGCTCTGACTGGTGCTTCTAGCTATCCTGTAACCAACCTCTCTTCACTTCTTGATGGATATATGTGGATTGGGAAAATACAATACAATCCTTACAGGGCTTCCAAAACCTTTTATCAAAAGCTGAGACACAGCACAACACACATAAGAGAGATTAATCATTCTTTTAAAAAACTATTTCAAAATATTAGCTGTAGTATGGGGGGAAATAAGGCATGTTTTATCTTTTTTCTGTCACTGAATACACATATTCCCAATAGAAAAGGGGAGCACCAGAAAGCTGGGACAAAATATCTTTTCCACTTGCTAAATAATTCTGTTTTGTGTACTTACCCTTTTCCTGGTGAAACATGATTTAGAGCCTTGAAATAAGGCTTGATTGTTGTAATTGGCACTTGAAAGACCTCCTGGCATTTTCTACTCCATAGTGTGTGCAAGAATATAACTGAAAACTCACCCACTGGGGTCAACAATCATGCCCACAGTGTGCCACCCTCAGTGGTCTGCCACCAGTCTGCCTGCCTCATCATGACTGCTGGCCTTCAGGCTGCTGTGTGCTCCTTGGCTGGCTTACCCTTTTAGACATCCAGCGTCTGTCTCAGAGGGAGCAAGAGGATGGAGAAAGCCCTGGGACATTCAGCACATCTGAAGTGTTTGAGGGCAATTGCCCTCTAGGATAATGTTCATGTAAGGGACCAAGTGGTGACACTCAGGTACCGAAAGACTGAGAAGCTCAGGACTGAGGTACGAAGACTGAAAGACTTCCTAAGCAGTAAATACAGGCTTCCATGTGTGCTTTCATATTTTGCCAAGGCAAGCACATCCTTAGCTTCCTTCACAAGCGGTACTAGTCTGTTATTAACACCATACACATGGAATACAGGTGAAAGCACATGCTCCAGGATGAACTTGGCAACTGATGTTCTCCTGTGACTTCAGGGAAAATAACTGCTCTTGACACTGTTGTAACAGTGATGCTTATCAACCAAGCTGAATTATAATACCTTTGAGCTTGACAGCTCAGTGCCTTATTCCTGCCCACAAGTAGAACAGGACTTGATATGAAATAATGGAACAAGCTCTTAAAAATAATGCTTGGTGGTTTATCTTCTGAGTAGGGATTAATGGGCAAAAGGACTTGCTATCCTCTTGGGGTGCTTTTCAGGTCTAAAGATGTGGGCTATAAGATGATGGCTTTCAGAAGTTATATTCCTGTAGTTAGTTTTCTTTATCAGTAAACCCTTTATAAGGGTACTGCAAAATCTGCAGCTTTAAATAGCTGAAATTGTGGACCAAAATTGATTTCTTGTCTTATTTTAAGTTTATAGCTTCCCATACAGGAAAGCAAATGCTTAACTAAGTTACTATTTTTAAGACCATGGTTATAAAATAACAGGGAAGAGAAACATGACTATAGATGACAATAGACTTTATTACACATGCTCCACTAATCTGCTCTTTGTACAGCTACCCCCATGACACCCTCATGCAGTAGTTTTATGCCATGCTTTATAGATTTGGAAAGCTGGGAAGTGGAAGGTTGCAGTAAATGGTTAGTCTGATTTTCCACAATGAATTAGAGAGTACTCTAATTACCGCCTATTTGTTTAGACATAAGCTCCACAAGACCCCAAAACAGTAAGTAGAAAACCAGTAAGTGCACTCCCATGTTATCCTTTTCTGCACCTGCTTTCTAGATGTACAAATCTGCATTTTGAAGTCATGTTTCAATGGGTTTGATTGTGTTATTAAAAGCAGTTGAGTACCTAAAACTTGGTGGCTCAGATCCTTTCTCATATTTTGGGAAGACTATATGATAGTGTTTAGGGAATTATTTTTATCTTAGTATTTATTCCTTTTTCTTTAGGAATATTAGGGTGTCCAATGACAGGGCAAGGGAAATTCGACCTACTGTCATTCAGACTATCTAGGGAGCAGAGATCTGAATGGATTGTAGAAGCAGAAAAATTGCCTGGGCTCAGAGGGTTGACAGCTTCTTCCTCTAAAGCAGTGCCTAAGAAATGAGTGGGTATTAGTGAGGGGAGGGAGTCCAACTGACTTGGGATAAGTAGCAGGGTGGATATGTCTGACACAGAAATGGTTGGAGCAGTAAATCAAAGGGGTTTGACACTGATCAGAAGCTGTGGTGTATGATCACATCTTAATGTGTTTGGTGTGGAAAAAACTGAACTAAGAAATGGACAAGTGAAAATAGCTGTTGCTGAACAAGATAGGAAAATAAAGCAGAAGAACACAGGAAGGAACACTTTCAGAGCCTGCTGCTAGTTGTGACTTTCCCCACCTTTTTACTTGGTAACTGAGATAATTTCCTGATGCTTTTGCATTACCAAGTGTATCAATAATGGAAGTTTTTTGTTTTGCTTTGTTTCATTTTTGTTGTTTTGGTTTGGGTTTTTTTTTGTGATGACATCTCTGATCTCTTAATCTTGCAGGATTTCTTTTTTTTGAGACATGCAGATACACCGAAAAAAGGTCAGAATATTCGTCCTGCTTCCTAACAAGTCAAATGACCTAAAGATAGCAAATGATACTACTTAAACATAGCAAATTATGGGTTTTGGCTGAAACCCAGTGAATTCAGGAGAAACAAATCACCCCAGAAATTTATCTAAAGCTTGATGTCAATCAAAAATGTGTTCTTTGTGGAATGGCTGACAAAGCAATGCTTGGTGAAAATGACCATGCAATGAAAGGATAGCCACACATTCCCAGCACAGCAGAACAAGCAAACTACTTGAAACATTTTTACCAATGCAAAGAAGAGTAGTACATACTGTATATGGGAAATTTTCTTTTACATACAATGTAAAGAGCTTAACTTGAAGTAGAATTTTGTACATGAGTGGACAGAAAATACCTCTATGTATTTAAGAGATAACATGTCCTCCACACGCAGATATTACTGACAGTGCATGTAATGTTAAGTTGACAGTGATAACACTTGGTAGGTTATAGTATTCCATTTTATTTCCTCTCCATTGATTGTGATTAATTAAGTATGCTGTTATTTTCACTTACAAAGCACGGCTTCTATTATATCTCTTTGCTTTCCCTATGCCAACAGCTTGCTATTAGTTGCAACAATAACTTAAACCTCAGCCAATTCTTTTAAGAATTTATTGATAAGCATGAATAATTAGGTAAAAAAAAAGAAAAAGAAAGTTTTCTAAATAAAGGAGTCTATCTCACATCACTTTAATAGGAAAACAAAGAATAAATAAAACTGAGAAAAATTAGTACTTTCCTTGCAGTGCAACTCCAGCCAGTGATATCAGCTGGTTTTGTCTCAAAGTCCCTTTCCTTAATGATTAGCTGCTTTATGAAGGATAAGACCAAGACCAAACTATAGGGCTCTGATGTTCAAGATATTTTCTAGTTAAGGAAGGGTCTGGATAATGTGTGTTTTTGTTTTTTACCACAAGTATTATAGCTCATGAAAGTACTAGAAACGTACAGCATTTTCCAAAGATGAAGACCAACAAGTCAGTAGGCAGGTAGAAACTCCAAAGGAGAACTGTTATCCTTATCATGTCCCAACATGTAGCATTTTAATGAGAGGTTTGTGTTTTAGTATGATATTGTAAATTGGGAGTGAATTTGCAAAAAGTGTGCAGCTGTCTCATCTTTATAAAGGCACTAGTTTACTGTATAGTGCTGTTTACCTTAGGCTGCATGCTCGTAAGCCCAACCACTGTCAGCCCAACCAGTTATTTATGGAATCTGGGAAAGATGGATGTACTTGCAGGAAGATGGTGACAGTTGCTTGCCCATAAAGGATCAAATTAAGTCACTGGTTTAAAAAAGGACTAGGTCTGAATTAGATGGTTTTGTGATTAGCTGTGGGTTTTCAAAAGTGTTAATCCACCAGGTGTTACATATGAAAAGACCTGTGCAACTTGTTTTTAATGCTTCAAAAAGGAAGAACAGACATTTGTAGATACCGGTCTTAATGTGGAGCTGAATACACATTAACCTGAATGCAAAACATTACAGTGTGAAGAAACAAATATAAGTACGAGGGTTTAGTTTGTTTAACATGAGCAGTATAAATGGAAAGAGACAAAATGTATGTCCCAAGCTGCTTAGCTGAAAACTAGAAACACTGACCCACTAAGGCCATAAACATAACCAGTTAGGTATTGTCTTATGTTTAGTGAATAATATGTTTGAGATTATAAAGCTAGACTTAGTGATGGCAGAAGTATAGGTAGAGAGAGGTGACCTTTTCTTGTTTATCTGGTTATACTGCTAAGCCTTTTGACTGTGTTCTTAGCTCTTTTTTTTTTG